>NC_069145.1:45679960-45979960 GCF_943734635.1 Anopheles cruzii
TGATGGAGATTACGTTGGTGAATAGGGACAATTTTAAACAAAAATGTCAGCCCATGTGTTAGCCCATTCCTAAAGTTCTTATTTTACTTAAGTTCTATTTACTTTGAGTGCATCGCAAAAAGGAAGAAAAGGCCAATCCTAACGACATCCCAACGTACCGTTTCAAGTGCAACCGAAACCCCGCATAATCCCAGAACGTCCTTCTCACGCCATTGTTGATGCGGTGAGAAGGATCCACAAAACAACGGAGCGCATTATCGGCCACGTAATGAGGGTTACGGATATCCACTGGACATCTCCACCGGAAGCCGCATAAAGTGAAACTTTTTTCCTAAGCTCTCCGGCTCCAGTAACTCTTCTTTCGGCATCTCCATGGAATGTCCTGCCGCTGACATAGCCCCCCGGGTGCTCCAGTCAGCAGCAGTGTGAATATATTCGCTTCCCTTTCACGGTTTGGCCGGGCTTCCGGCTTGGCCCTAACAACCTTCCGGTTCGAACAACAGAACACGGGGCTGCAGCTGGCGAAAACTCGAAATGCGAACACGAATGGAATCCTGCGGGTGGCTTCCTGGCCCACCCGGAAGGCAGTTCGAAAAAGGACGAAATCCGACGTTTTTTTGGAACGGGCAATAGCAATGTGTTGGCACGTCATGTGAAAGTTTGGGTTGTTTTCCGGGCATTTGGATCCCCCTTCGGTGGGAGAGCCTATAATTTTCCTAATTTGAATGTGCGTAATGATACCGTTTATTATCTCCCCGGCCCGATCGGGTGCGTTCCCCGACCCGGACGGACCCGGCCCGACCCAATCCTGCCTTTCGTCCCATTTCGCTAACGAACCAAACTGTAGTTTATAAGCACACCGGGCCGGGCCGGGCCACCGCACGAAACGGGATCCTTTGGCATGCCCCAAATCACCACTAACAGCTGACAGGAGAGTAGATTTCCTGCGGACCGCTTCAAATATCATATGCAAATACAGGACGGGATCCAGCCCGAAAGCCAAGAGATCATTCGGCCCATAAAATATTTCCGCAGATGTGCACCGAACTTCCCTAACCCTAATCCCACGCGGGAGCGGGAGCCTCTCGAATGGAGAAGTTTGTTTCGGCGTATGATTTGTGAGCGATCATAAATACGGAAAGGATCCCCAATTTGTTGGCCGCCTCTCGCCTCTACTTAAGCGCCTTATTGATATCGAATGCTCCGTAATCGCCGAAACAACCGTCAGCGAGATGCGAGGCACACACTAGAGAAAGAAACAATTGTGTCTTAAGCAAGGATTTCGGGGATTTCGGTGCCGAGCCGGAACGCCGGAAGCATGCTAAACAGGGACCCCGGGAGACGTCGACCCAGGGACCACGGGGACGAATTATCATGGTGAATTTATGACCAATCGAACCCTTCATCGATAAGCCTCATTGCAAAGGCTTTCCGGGGGCGGAATCGTTTAGGTGCGGGTTCTTGAAATCGGCTCCCTAGTTAATGGAGGTGCATCGGTCGGGTGCTACTTATGATGGGTCAGGATTGACGAAGGAGTTTTTGCCCATAACATGCGGTTCGGAGTGGGCACTATCAGCGAACGGGGCGAACTTTTAAGGAACACGACCAGAAATGGCGAAAATAGACTTTGTTAATTGTCAGATGTTCAATTGTTAATAGTATTAATTGCGTTGTATTGTGCTTTGAAATGTAGGCAATTTTGTTTCTAGTGACGACACATTTTTACATTTGGTTTTAAAAACACTTGACAACTTGACATTTTTCAATGCTTGAAGTTTTATTTGAAAGAATGATCCTTAAAATGTTTTTATGGAAGACAATTTTGGTCAAATGTCCACCACGATTGGCTTGGCTGTAACCCATTCGGTGGACCTATTTTTGAGTACATTTTCGATTTTATCTGGTCCTATTTCGCCAATAGCATCTTGAATTTAGGTTTTGAGGTTGTCAATAGTTACTGGTTTGTTCGCATAACATAAATATCGGATGTGGCTGTCGCTGTATGTCACATAGCGTCGTTTTGTTGAAACTAAAAAATGTGTCGTTACTGAACCACCCTGTACTTATGCATTTAACTTATGGGCTGAAAAGATTCGCTGTTAAAATTTGATGATACTCTACTATCCATAAGTTTGTAAGTTACTGTGCTAAGAGTGGCGCTAATTTTGTTAATTTTAAAACATTGGATCAAAAACAATTTCGTGCTTTAATGTAACATTACGTTGATGGAGATTTCGTTGATTACTGAAACCAATTTTAAATATAAAAAAGTGTTTCTTTTCAGCCCCTATGTTACTGCCGGTTACTGTTGACGTTTGTTTGGTACAAAACACTTCATACATTCCTTATCTTTTCACATCATTTTCATAGACTACATTATAAAAAAACATCGTATTGTACGAGAGAAGTGGTGACAAATCGAAACGACAGATCATTTATAGAACGATGCACCAAAAGACGGTAACGTCGGTTGTCTTCGGCGGAAATGCAACCGCCAACCGACACACCACCATCGTTGTCAGCCCCCGTGAACCGTTCCCCCAGTGGACAGCAGTCGGGCATCATGGTTTGGCACCCACCCCCTCAAGGAAAGGGCGAATCAACAAAACCGTTGCGTCTGTCTTTGCGGCGAACAACCTTTGACGTTGGCCTTTTTGCGTTGTCCAGTTCCCAGAGGCATCGCCGGCGGTCCGGCTGGGCCAGCATCGTTAGCGGCCATGGGACGCGGCACTTGCGGGAGTTGATTGTGAAGCATTTGCGCCGGCATCCGTCAACGGTGACGAGGACAAAGTTGATGGCCGGCGTGATTTACAGCCATGCTCACTCAAAACGTCCCACCAACAGTCATTATGCGATGGCGTGGCGACTCCATTCTTTCGCAGTGACATCTTCAAACACTACCTCTCGCGAGGCGTGGTACATAGAATAAGAATTTAGTTTCTGCAAACAAAACAATTAAAGTTACAGCCGTTTGGTATCTGAATTCGTTTTCGGTAGTCAAAGGTCGCGCCACCTTGCGCTCAACAAGTAATGAAAAGAACCAACTCAAAGGGAAACCACTTCTTCGAGCGTTGTAATTAGTTTAGCACGTAGCTGTGAAACGTCCGGACGGGCATCCGACCGATACAAGCGGTGGCCAGGGGTGGCCGCAAACCACTTCGAGAACGCCTCGCTACAACACCCTCTGCCCGCCGATTGGTTGATTCAATACTTTTGTGGAGCTTTTTGCGTATCCACGGCCCGACCCGAAGACGGCGGGCGGCGGCGATTTCTCTGGCCATCCTGTACCGGGGCATCGGTGCTGAAAATTGTGTTTACTCATCCTAAATGGTACACTTGTTCCTGGTTGTCGCCAACCGGCACCTCTACCTCTGCCCCTGTTGTCCCATTTTCGTCCTTAACGACGGCGGCTGCGGCGACCCCAAACTTCCTTTGCCGTGGTTTTCCGGGCGAACAGCCGGCATCGCGAGGAGCGCCCCTGGACGTCGCTTATTTCGTATTTCACTCCCCGTTTCGGCGGCGACAACAGCTGATGATACACTTGTCCCTACTGTCGGGGCGGGGAGAAGGACTAGCACAGACACACGAAAAAGCGCTGCGAACATATTGCTACAATAAATTCAGATTGTAGTTTCCGACTTTCCGGCGTTGCCGCGCCATTTACGAGTTGGCCAACAACCGGCAGGGCGAGGCGAGGCGTTAAAATATACGCCAACAACTCTTCGCGCCAGCCAAAGACCAGCGAAAAACGGAAGTGGTACCGCCGAGTGCGCGACGACGCGGGTTCGAGCATCGTTTGTTTCAAATCCTTCGCCAGATTCACCGACTTCCGAGGCTCTGCACGATTGTTTTGCGCCCGCGGCGGCTCCGGGCGCCAGACAGTGCAGCCATTTTCGTATTTTTAAAACAACACCTCCGCCAACGTTCACCGAACGGCGCATTAAGAAAGCACAAGAGTTACTGGTTACATTCAGGATTGTTTAACTTTTTGCCACCGTGATTTCTTTCGCCAGGAGTCATGTTGTTGTTGCTTCGTTAAAGAACGCCGTACACACGACATTTTGAGCCAGTATTACGTAACTGCAGTGCGTTTTGGAGCATTATGTCTCGGCTGGTATTGATGTACGATGAAGGTTTTTGGGGAATCTAAAGAATGACTTCATTTGTCATGAACCCATTGGATCTTTTATGTTTGGGATCCCGGCAAGGATCGCAATCTTTGGAGCGAAAAAGTTTGAAGACTTCAAGATTGGACTCGAAGGTAATAAATTCTGTTCCCAGAAAAACGTTATAACGCAGTCCTCGGAAGGGGAAGGGCTTTTCTCGGTGGTCCCACCCGGCGGTGGTCCCGGGGTTTGATCCATCAAGCAAGAATATCATTCCGTTGGCCAACACACAAAGTTACGCGTATTTGTCTTTGGCCCGGTCCTTACAGTTTTTGAAGGCCTTACGAAATGGATGGAAATGAGTTTCGTACGAAAGTGAAACGAAATGTCAATGTCTACACCGGGCTCCTCGGTGGCGGGTGGTTTGGGCGGAAGGCCAAGCAGCACCTGCACCGGAACCACGACCCGAAACAGCTAAACTTTTCCACTTGAATACCAAATCAGCAGCCCGGACCGCGCGAATGAATCCCAAATTGGGTCCCGCGCTGCAAGAAAAGGGATGAAAACTTTCAATTTTCCACCACCACCACCACCATAATGGAGCGAGATCGCCGGGAATGGTTATTTGAGCGGCGTGCGTTCTGTGGCGGAACGACGACGACGCTCAGGTTGCTGTCTAATTCCACTTTGAGCCACTGCGCGGGTGCGTGGGAAGATAAAATGGGCGCCTTCAGGGCGCGAGTCAGCGCAGGGACTAAAAAATAAAACAAATTCTTTCAAGAAACGCAGTCCACGAAACTTACCGTCCAATATTTGCACACCGTCGCTTGGCCCGCGTTGTGAGCGCTGTTGTATGCTGTTGAATGGGTAAAAAATGTTGAATAGTCTCGCTGCCGCAGCTCGGGAGTTCGGTTGGCGTTTTGGGTTTTCTCCTCTCGGTGGGGTGGCCTTTTTCACAGGCCGAGCGCCGAGGTCTTAACCTTTCTTTCGTTTCGTCTGCAGCCTTCGCTAATGACTGCTGCTGCTGCTGCCGGTGCAGGCGGCACGGGAAGCTGTGTGACTGTAGTGGTAAGACACCATTCGAAAGTGCGCGGTTCTGGTACTTGTTCTCGACCGTGGAAACCTTCAACCAGCCAACCAGGAGGGAGGGACAGGCGTTATGTAGCGTTGAAGTGACACAAAAACTAGCTCCTTTAAAGCACATTTGAACCGAGATTTGAACAGACATAAAGACAGCATTCCACATCACCACTCAAGGTAATGCGCCAATTTTTAGAATGTAATCCCCGGAATAAGGATCACCCCGGGGCCAGAGTCGGGGAATAAATCTTGCTGGAAAACCTACATCTTTTGCATTCCCCGGCAGCCCGAATGGCGTCGCCAAACTTCAGTCCCCAGCCCACTCTCTTCGAAAGGCGGACCCCCCCGTGACGAAGGCAGACTCCTCGAGAAGCACCACCAACACCACGAACCCCGCGAGCACTAAAACAGCAACTAGAATGGTGCCACCAGCGAGTGTTGTTGGGACGCAAACAAAAAAGACTCTTTATTTACTCGGTTTTCCCTAACGGCCTCTCTCACCCATTCACACACACACACACAGACACACAGTGACTTTTATGGCTTTTCTTCGCGTGGCTATTTCCGAGAAGATCGAGAGGCCGCAGCCACAGCACCAACACACCACCAGCAACAGCCCAACAGGGAAACGGGCTCAGCAGACAGCTATTTAGGGCACGCGGTGAGCCCGGTGTCTTTCACCTTCTCCACCCGTCCGTCGGGAGGGGTTAGGCCGCGAATCCGCGACAGCGTGGCACGATCACGATCAAGAAGCCATTTTGCACGGCACCAACGGCACACGCGGACGAGATCACTTTAAGCCAAACACACCCTCGTTGACCCTCCGTAACCCGCGGCTCAATCAAATTAGCCTCAACATCATCGCCAACATCACAGCAACATCGCCAGCCGTTTCGAACATACCGCACACACACGGGAGGCCACACGGAGGAGCTACGGCGGAGAAATGCGCATGCAACGATTTTTAATTCGATATCCGTGTCGAAACGCAACAACACGGATCGCCGGATCGCTGTTTACGTCTCGCTCACTCACTCACTCACAACAATCAAACTAAATTCGATCAAAACACATCAAGCCAAATAGCGCACCGCGACGACTCGCGACTCCCGCTTCGCTTCGCGACCAACCCAAAACTGATCTCTCCGCGATCCGCGATCACACGCTCACTCTGCGCCCGGCAATGGTGTGTGTGTGTGGCGTCTGGAGAAAACTTGTTTGGCCACTTTTTGCTCCGGTTCCGATCGAGAAGTTGACGGCGGCGTCGGGTCCGAAGAAATACGGAGCGCAAAGAAGAAGCAAAGCGCAGAGGATGATGACATTTCATGCACCGCGGAGAGCGGAGAGCGGAGAGCGTTCAGTAGCCGTGAGAGAGGGAGAAAGAGAGGGAGGGTCGGAGCATAAAGCATAGCACCGCACACGCACACACACGCAGCGATCGTACCTGTGCCATAATGTCAGAGCATATTCAAACAGCTGTTGAAAAAGCTTTCGCAGACGTCAGAAAGTTTGGAATAAGTTAACACATCGTTCAATAAGTCCCGGGACTAACTATGAAAACAACATTTTATCGGCAAAATTCTTTATTATTCATCAACATAATCTTCTTAAAGTGTAATACAATCATTCCAAAGCTTCTCTAACTTTTCAGTGCCATATTTGTTGAACGATTTGTATTTTGACTCAAAACGACCCTCAGTAGCAGCGATCAGCTCCTCATTCGAGCCATATCTTTTTCCCTGGAGCATCTTTTTGAGATCCGTAAAGAGCCACTAGTCGCTAGGCGAGTACGGAGGATGAGGAAGCAGTTGAAAGCCTAATTCGTTGAAGTTAATCATCGTATTGATTGAATTGTGCTATGGTGGCTTTTGTTCCAATGTGCGCAAACGCGGCACCCGTTTGAAAAAAACCTTTTTCATATCCAATTTTTGGTGCAAAATAGTAAATGCACTACCAGTTGATTGTTCACCATCTCAGCTATCTCGTGCACTTTCATTTTGCGGTCATCCATCACGATTTTCAATACTTGTTTGGTGTTTTCTGGATTTAGTGCCTCATTTGGCCGACCCGAACGTTCCGCATCATTTGTATCAGGACGACCGCGTTTGAAGTTGCATTCCACCGACAAATGGTTGGTTTCGACGGAGTAGAGTCCCGATAACGTTTTTCAAGCCTGTTGCTGAGCTTGAACAGTGTGTTTTTCCCATTAGAAATCAATGTTTTATCAACACACGAAACTCGCTTTGGTCCATTTTTTCAGGATTGCAAAAGTAGCGTCACTTTAACCACTATAGCTTTCTTGGTTATGCTTCGAATTACATCAAATTTTGACACACCTCATCTGAAGGTTGGTACTTCCGAACGTCGGTATATAAATGGCATTATTAGCGCCATTTCTACGCTAGTCTCGGGACTTGATGTGTTAGTAGTATACTTTGCATGTTTGATTTAGTGGTTTACATAGTAGTTTGCCAGTTGACTCTTAATAGGTACAGTTTTCTTCTCCGTATAAAATTACAATAAATTTACGTATAATTTACATTTACTGCGCTTTATAGTAACTTGAACATAACTTAATTATTTCCTTATCTAACTTAAGATTATTTGGCTTATTTCCTGACTAATTTACATTTGGTTGAGCAGGTAGGGTAATTGTGTGTTCTATTTCCTGAACTATTCTGTCGTTTTGATGGAAATTCTGTGTCATCGTCGCTTTGCTATGTGTTGGTGGAAAGAGGGGATGTTGCCCATTTTGTGAATGTCTGTTGTTCTGTACCATGGAGCTAGGTTGAGGATGGTTTTTAGGTATTTGTTGAAGTTTTTGTAAGTGTGTCTGAGTGCACTTGGAAGGTTGTTTGGACGTGGACGTGGGACGTGTGGTTGGAAGGTTAGACGCTTATCAAGGAGTACTCCTAAATATTTTACAGATTGTTTCCATGGAATTTCGGTGTTGTGAATTTTTGGACAACGGCTTGGGATTCGGCGTTGGCTTGTGCATCTTGTAGAGTATATGGCCTCAGATTTTGTGTCGTTAATTTTAATTTTCCATGTGTTGCAATACTTGGAGTATTTCTGAAGGGCTCCTTCTAGTTTGTTAGTGACCCTGTTTGGGGTTTCCTGATGGCATAGTCATCCAGGTGTAGGTACTGTGTGCAGTTTTGAACTCTGCGGATGTCCGAGATGTATATATGAAACAGGATTGGAGATAAGACACTCCCTTGGGGGACTCCTGCAGTTGGTATGAATACTGTAGGTTTTGCATTCCCGACGTGTACGGTGTTTGTTCTGTTCGAGAGGAACGATTGTATTGTATTTATGATTTGTTTGGGAAACTTTGTTTGGATTAATTTGTATACTAGACCACTATGCCAGATGGAGTCGAATGCCTTTTCCGTATCCAGCAATACCAGTCCTGTTGATATCTTATTTTTCTGTTTTTATTATGTTTCTGGTTAGTCTGTAGATTTGATGAGTGCTCGATAGAAACGGTTAGAAACCGTATTGTATGTTGGGTATTATGTTATTTTCCTCCACGCGTTGTCTTAGCCTTGTTGCGATAACTTTTTCGAATAGTTTACCAAGGCAACTTAACACGCTGATTGGCCTGTAACTTTCGGGATTTCTGGTATCTTTGCCGAGATTGGGAATGGCGATTATTTTTGCCTTGTGGGAAATATCCTATTTCATCCGTTGAATATGTGCTACAACAGTACGATTGCTTTTCGTGGCAGGTTCTCGAGCGATCTGTTGTTGGTGCAAATTGTTGTCGCAGCCCAAAACCAGGTCATAAATATGACGGTAATTTATCCTGGAACTAATTTCATGTGGCAACAACCGTTCCGGCTACGGGACGCTCAACAAGCTGCGCGTTTTGTTAAATCTTTCGAAAAACAACATCGCCATTGCCCTCTCGAGGACATCCTCGTCCTCGAGGACATCGACGTCCAGAACGCCTGGCGCTGCGTGGGAATTCAATTACTTCACGGCGTAACGGCGAAGGAAAAACAGCGTAACGAAGCAGCATTAGGCCGGGCGCACTAAACGGAACGAGAGTAATGGCAACCTTTGCCATTCGACAACTAACGAAAGGAGAAAATTAATTTACTTTATCAAGTCAAACGAAGGCGCTGGAGGGTCGGCCCCAAATTCATTTGGCGACGGAAGAACGCAAAGATGCCGAGGGGTTTGTGTCGTTGTCCTTTAAGGCGCTTGACCTGCGACCCGAGCGACAAGACGGACGCCCAACACGGAGGCACGATCAAGATATCACACGAAAGGCCACACGGCCCGACGGCGCCTGTTTAGCCATATGGTTCGCGGGACGGCCTGATCCGCTTGTTTCGAGCCCTTTTTCCGTTTCCTTTCCTTGTAATGATTTGGCCGTTTTTTCCGCCCTGCTTCTCCCCAGTTTCCCGCGTGGCCGGTGCTTCAGTTCGCGCGCAAAACAGATTTCCACTTCATTTACCATGATTAATGAGGATATACCGCTCGCCGGTTCGCTCGTTCCGGTGACCGACCGACCGAAGGACGAACGAGGCGGGCGGACGCACAGAAATTGTCATTACGCAAATGAAAAATTTCCCAACCGGGCCGGTTCCATCGATGAAAATTAAAACCCGTTTTTCATCAGGTGCAAATAGGTCTGGCAGACGTGGCCCTGAATGGTCGATGGAAAAAATCTTCTCCAACGGGATTTATTATCACTTTGGGGTAATTAAATTACCTCGGAATTGGTTTATGGTTGCGCGGTGCAATGTCGTAGCCGAGGTTCAAGTGTAATGGAAGAACCTTTCGGAAGAGAATCCTTTCTCTTACAAAAAGCATCGTCTTCTTGGTTTCTCTGTATAAAATGGGGCGGCAATAAATGAATGATGGTTAAACTTTAGCGCCTGGTATTGTACGGCATTTAAACTCATTTCAAGGCGTCTTCTCCATCTTGCGAGGAGCACAGTTTCCACAGGGCCAGCACCGAACACTACCTGACACTGTCCGGGCCGGGAGCTATTAGTTTGGCGATGTCTAACTTATTACTGTGCCCCCCACACTAATCCATATTCATTCCGCTTCGCTCTCATAAACTGGCGGCATTATGTCGCCGGCATAAATGCAACCTGGCAGGCCAACCGGCAAGCAAGTGGGGAATGTTAAGCTAGAACAAATAGAACTTCAGAATACATAATAAGTATGCAGATGAGAGAGAGTACGCTCAAGCAGCGGCCCGGGAAACTTCCCGGGCCAGGGTATCTGCTTCTTAGTTATTCATCTGCGTCTCCCTTTACGATGCCAACAAAGGGTTCTCGGCGAACGCTAGGGCGCGCTAGGACGCGCTTGCCGGTTCCGGCGCGCGTCGAGTAGGCTCGAGAACTTCCGTTTGTCCTGGCTCAGCAACGGCCGCTCGGCCGAGAAGGAGCCGAGTGAAGGCTTAAAACAGAAGTGTCAACAATTTTCTCGTCGGGACCGGCGCTCGGGCACGCATCCTTGGTGTCCCCGAGTCTGGCCCGGCCCGCGTGGGGCCGGTGTGTTGGGTCAGCCCGGAAGCGGACAGCTCCTTAAGATGGTGCAAGCCCTCGTCAAACTTCGCCGCCTAATGATGATGGAATGTCCGATGCTCGAGATGGTACCGAAGACAATGGCCCTGGCCGGCACGGGCGCCGGTATTATCAAAAACTTACTTTTGCTTACATAAACAGGACGTGAGCCGGGATTTCATTTTTCCCGTCCCGGCCACGATTGACGACGGAAGCCAGGAAGGGATTAAACTAAGTACACTACACTGAAGTGCGTTCAGCCGAGCGAGCAGAGCGCCCGGAGCCTTCATCTTGGTACTAATGCGTTTTTCCTCGTCTTTCTCTCGTGCCTTCGCTTAAGTAATGTAATTCCTTGGCCGTACCTTTACCGTGAACCTTTCACGCGGCGCATTAGAACCTCGGGAGCAATTAGCAGCAAATGTGGTGACTCGTTCGGCACGGTCTTGACTCTGCACTTTGAGATAGCGATAAAAAGCGGAACCTAATGACTGTGGAGGCACACGCCCGCCGTGTTGGCTCCAGGCTGCAACACCTCGCGAAGGCAGTTAACCGGCTGGAATTACGATTTGGTGAGCTCAACTCATACTGCGACGGAAGCTGATAATCATACAGTGAGCGACGCTTGGTCGCGCACTGACTACTGAAGAAGAAACACTTACGGTGTATGATTCGCGAAGAATATAAATTTAATTTAATAGTACACAGCACAGTGATTGTGTACTTACTCGAAGATATAATAATGCACTCGAAGTATTTTAGTGGCCACCATCTTTTCTTGAGAATAGTTCCGGAACAAGTTGATTAACACACTCTACTCATAAGTTTGTGAGTTATTGAGCTAAGAGTGACGCTTCTTTTGTCATTTTCAAACCAATAGATAAAAAACAAATGCGTGTTTTAATATAATATTAAACTGCTTCTTTATTGGAAACAGTGCCGTCCAAGTGAAGCAATGGCTTTAAAAGTATTATAAGGACTCCGCTTTATCAGAAACGACAATAAAATGTTGGTTTACTGGCTTCAAACGAAGTTCGTAGAGACACCGATGATGCAGAACGCAGTGGACGTCCAGATAAGGCGATTTTTCTGAGATTGTTAAATTGAAAGAATCTCTCCTTCTGAATATCTTTTGAGCAGTGTTAGTAGTAACAAACCATAATTTTTTAAGCGATGATTTTTAAGTGACAATGAATAAAACAGGGATCCATCACATCACTCCGGAATCAAAACGATCGTCTTCTGAGTGAAGAGGAACTGGTGAACCTCGCCAAAAGCTCCTGAAAGCACAACAATCGACTGAGAAGGTTATGGCCTCGGTAATTTGGGATGTTCGTGGTGTAATATTCATATTTGGAGAAGGGAAATATCATCAACAGGTTATATTGTACAGCGGTTAGAAATTTCACTCGAATAAGGAGGTCATCGATGAAACTGAGGCGTATTTTGAGGCAAAAGATAAAGATCGTTCTACAAAAGTGGTATTGAAATGTTAGAGCGGCGCTGAAATTATTGCGTGGTTCTTGATGGAGGTTACGATACTGAATAAAATTTATTTTGAACAAACAAGAAACATTTTTTCTTTCTCAAGGCCGGGACTTTTCAGCTCATGTGTTATACTGTATGCTTACATCAGTTATTTCCATGTTAAAGCTCAACACATCGCTTAACTGCTTTATTGAACCACACTGTCGAATCCTGCGTCAGCAGCGAGCTCGGTAGCAAGTTGTATAGTTTCCTTGACACATTACAACATAATCTTGGCAGCGTCGTGTACATTTTTCAATATATCATTTTGTTTAACGTTTCTCTTCTAACGGCCCGCTCATGCCGTGCTTTGTTTGAGCATTACCCTACCGCTCGGGTCGAGAACTGTATCGAGAAACGATAAATTCGGTGAATTCAATTAGGTCACAGTATTTTATGACAGTTTCTGCGATAAGCTCTCCCTCGGGCGACGTCTAGCATCGCCGCAGCCGCGCACAGGAAACCGAAAACTGTTCAGCTCAGCTGTTTCTTGCCGATGCTGCTGCGTACGTGTGAGACGGTCTGGCTCTATAATCAGCCGCGTTCAGCGTGAAACTTTCGCCGTTTCTTCGTCCCGGTCCCGCCGTACAAGCCATTGGCCAAACTTCCACCACTCACGGGGCTATTGATGTCTTAAAATCCGGGCGCATCGGAAGCCAACGTTAAAACAACGCCAGCAAAGCGCCTACGAACTACCGCCACTGCATATGGTGAAGGATAAATAGAAAAACGCGACACGGCTCCGCCCACCGTCGTGTCCTGGCCCGAAAGCACTTCCCATGTAAAACTTTGGTCCTGCCATTCGGCGGAATTCGCTGTTGGCCGGAAGCACGTTGGCGCCAAAAATATTGATACCCTCTGATGATGGCAATGATCGCCCCACCGGATGACGATGGTACAGGACGTCAGATGCGAGCGACAGAGCCGGTTGCGAATTTTCCCGGAAGGAAGCAGCAAAGGCAGAGATAAAACTTAATAAATTACCTTCACACCCGGCGGTAGTTGAGCGACGCCACCGCCACCGGCGCCGGTGGCAACTAAAAAACAGGCATCTCCTTGGACGAAAGCTTGGCCGAGCTGAAGAGCCGGGCAGCCGCGTGTTGGGCCACGTGGAACAAAAAAAGCCGGATATCCGACCAGCAAGAGTTTGGAGCTTTGGAGGCCAGCAGGAGGCAAAACCGGCCATAAGAACCACCGTGCAAGATGCTGCCCACCGGCAGCACCCGTTGGCTGGAAAATGGGGAAAAATTGGAAAACTAAAATGGTATTCGCTTGGAATCGTTTTGCTGTTTCACTTTGATTCCACCCGGTTCCGGTGTGGTCATACTTTTTTCTCTCCTAAGCCACCGCTCAGGATTGCTTTTCCACGTCCGGGTCACGTCGGTCCGAGACGATAAAGCCGCAATGGACAGCACGGGAACCACGGGGCGCGATTGATATGCGAAATTTCTCCACTCCAAGCGTAAGATGATCCACGGGACGAATCCTCCAGCCGAACCAACGACAGAAGCCACCTCAGCTTTGGCATAGAACGGGGCTCGAAATGATTGATGAAGTGAAGATTTGGCGCGATTATGAGGTTTTCCTCGCAGCGCCGACGTGCAGAATGCACGGCACTTTGCAGTTGCAGACGGAAAAACCGTTCGACGTGTCCGTGAGAATGATAAACAAACTTTTCAATAGCGTCCAAAATGTTGGCGAACATAAAAAACTAAATGATAAAATGCTGTATTTATTTGCAAGGTTTCTAGTGTTCTTCTAATATGCTCTACTCAATTGTTGTTCCTTCGGATTCAACAATATTTTCGTTACCTCACCAATGTCTAGTTAGTAACAGTGCCTGATATCGTAATCGAAACACCAAAGGGGCTTTAAAAACATCACTTTATGGTCGAACTAAATTAAAACTGTCCTGAAACATATCCCCAGAACAATGGTAGGTTCCATTGTTTTTACGAACATTCGAATTCAAATATTTTTTTCAAATTCGTTTAACTGTGTCATACTTTACTTGTTGTGTAACGAGTGTGATGTGATATTGTTCCAACTTTTGTCCCATTTTTACTATCCACAATGAATGAGCATAAAAAACGCGATATCTTTAGTGTATGTTACGGCTATTGGTCGATTGCAATCGAGCATTCCATTTTACTTTTCAAAGCTGTTATGACTATTGATGATTCAAATAATCGAAATGCGATGTGATAATTTCATGAGGCCCGGAAGAGTCATATTATTGCTGTCAATGCTGTCAAATCCAGTTCCAACTAAGAGCGGTGTTGAGTGTAAATGATGGTTTATCTACCTTAACGGAGGGGTACGGAGAGGCTAAGCGTCGACATTGATTTACTGCCCTATAAAAACACAAATTACAATTCCATGCCAGCCCGTCAATCACTTAATCTGATATAATCTGCATATCCACATAGAATCTTATCCTTCCCTCTGTCGTATATTGGCGCTGTCGATTGGCAACATGCGAGAAATGTGGATGATAATAGGAGGAAAAGTGGGGATATTTGGCTTTGGAGTGCTTTGTGTATAAAGAAAGTCAATTCAGGATTTAGATCAACTGTATCTGTTTTTTTTTTTCAATATTGTTCAAATGTGACATGCGAACCACAAAGGAATGAGCTTTGTTTTCGCAACCGAATATCTATTCCCATTTCCGTATGGAACCGTGAACTCCGTTTGTGTTGCTCGAGTTTAGACCCTCAAAAATCCAGCTGCCAGGAAAAGGGCAAACGTAACCGCCGAGGGCTGACAAAAAAACATCAACTTTACCTTTTCCGTAGTCAGTGAGCAGTGCCGAAAAAAATTATCTCGAAGAGTTAGCAGCTTAATTTCTTCAATTTCTTTTTATTTTACCCTCCGACGGTTACTTTCGTTGAACCGCAGGTTACACGGCTCACGAAAATCTCCTTCGGAGCATTGTGCCGAGCATTGTGAGACCCTTTAACAGTGTCTAAAAGTTTTAATTACTTTTCGGCTCCCAGGCTGGTTATTGACAGATCCTGTGACATGTGATTCGAGAAGCTGCGAACCGGGCTACGAATATGTAAAGTACTGAAAAGTTGAGAAAATGGAAGAAAAAAATTCGACAAAGCCGTACAAGACTTCCCAAAGCGGATATAAACCGGATCTGTCTTCCGGTTTTGTCACCAAGAAACCGATTTCAATTCGATTCAAGGAACGTGAGTGTTGTAACCGACATTATCACAAAAAGTATTTTATGAATTGCTTCTTTTACTTCATCATAACGGGCCCTTTGTGCGTTCGTCTTTGATGGAGCTGTTCACCCCTGATCCCACTCACCTTGACGGAAGTTTTCGGTCCGGATAAAGACTCAATCCGCTTTGCAAAGAAAGGCAAAGATTAAACGTCAAACTCCGTCTAAGTAAACCAGCCTTCCAACTGCTTTTTAACTGTTTGTCAACGGCCCCCATTTTCCAGCGACCTGGCTGCTGTTGGTGACGAGCGAATTCTAATTTACGATACGCGTTGAACCGATTTGTTCGTTCATTTGTCCTGATGAATGATGAATACGCCTCGCTGGGACGGAAAATGTCGCAACGAGAAATGTCTTGTTTTTTAGTATTATTATTTTCCGTTCTGCCTTTTAATCCCGCCCTACCTTCGTTGGCCGGTGTCAAATAATGTTGCTGTCCCAAATTCTTGACAACCCAAAAATAAATACAATTCTCACTGCGGTTACGGCGCAATGGAGGCAAATGATAGCAAGTGCCCGGGCGTCACCCCAGCGCCCGGCAATCCTACGGCGACCTACGCAAACATTAAGCAAACTTTTAATGAGTTTCTTTGGAACGCGCATAAGGGCATAGCGGCACTCAACCGGCCAGCCGGCGACCCATCGGCGGCGAGGACGATCTTCGGGAACAATTGATTTTACGATACAGTTTCCACCGCCCATTTGGGTGCTCGAAGGATTCGCGTAAACTGTGGGCACAGCGCAGTAATGATCGGACAGGGGTCTACGGGTTGTTGTGGTCAGGACCCATTTTAGGTGGATGGAAGGTTAGGCGACAATCAATTAAATTTTTGGGTTTCCGCTTTCACTGGGGTATTCGGGACCGCGAACGACTAAAAGGATGCAAAACAATTTTCTTTGGCCTTTTTCTTGGTATCAAACTTAGCGCAAGTCTTGGCTTGGTACGTTTCGGTTTCCTTGAAGGTTTCCTGCGGACTACTCAGCGATGACCAATGGCGCCCGGTGGAGTTTGCGCTTCGTTTGACCATAAATTCTATTGGTCCTTTAATAGAAATTGTCTTCGAATCCGTTGCCGGGTCCTTTGCTAAATGTCTTCATCGCACTCATATTTGTTGGCTCTCGCCAGCATAACACAAACAGTTGTGATTAGACATCAGCGACAGCGAAAAGGGACGATAAATTTCAACGGTCGGCTGCTTTTGTGGGCACGAAAGCATTGTCACAATGGGCACTGTCGAAAGCATTGTTTTATCGTGCCGGAGCTAAGTATCCTGCCATCGGACAGGGCTTGGGCGGTTGTTGAACCGGGGGGATACGAAAACAAGACATCGGCGATTGTTGATCCTTTTTGATAGCATCAAACGAAAGATTAGAGAAAAATCGGGTGGAAAAAGAACAACACAAGACAGCAAACAAAAGGTACACGAGCGAGCGAGATGGCACAAAGAGCAGGGAAAGCATACGGAAAGCGCAGATAAAGCGTCTTAGTCGTCGCTCGGCTAGTATTGGCGCCATTCTTGCCATTTCGCCATAAATAGAGTGGGAAAAAGATTTATGAGCTCCGATGCCCAAAGCCTAGCGGGCCCCATCACGAATGGAGCAGAGTCCCGCCAAGCATGGGCGGTACTCGACATCCTTGGTGTCAGGCTTAAAAGGGTGTCAAACGATGGAAGGCAAAAAACAAAAAGTTGTTTTTTTCGTCCCAAACGGTTGTCAGGATCCCGTTGGGCGGGACAATTCGTGTTCTATTTGTTACTGAAGACTGAAACATAACACGACCCCGAGGAACCGTGGTATCGTTCGTGACGGAACGCCAATTTTTCCAGTTCTCTGATGGCGTATTGATTGAAATAAGCTGATTACGACAACACCGCCGCCGTCGGCGGAGTACGAAACCGAGCTACAAAGGACACAATTGTCAAACGGTGTAAAATTAGCTGAAACTTGAGTGGAATCTGCCACGGAGGGAGCGCCGTACGGTATCGTTACGCTAATCTTTTTATTACTCCTTTTGATCCCTTTTATTGTACGCTGTTGATCCGTCGATCGTGATCAGTATTTATGTCCTCGTTATCGGTTGACATTTGAAATTGCGGCCAAAGTGCCCTAAATAATTTTGGCATTTCGCTTAAATAAAACGACAAAAAACAAACAACAAAACGCGATGAACAAATTGACAGCATTTAGCAACTCACAGCATCACTGACAGTAAAATTAACAGCAATTTTACTTTTCCAGGATTCGTGAAAAGACAAAGAAAAACTAGGAAAAGGAAAGCATTTTCCGCAGCAGATACACTTTTTTCTCTGAACTGCCGACAGCGCCATTTGTAACAACGGAAAGTTCGAACAAAAGCTTGATTGAACTGGAAGCTTTTATATTATGGGAAGTTATAGTATATTTTTAAAATTTTACTGTTACTATTTTTGAAATTGTTACTGCTAACGATAAACAGATTCGAAAGGGATTGTTGAAGGATTTAACGAACGATTAATTGCAATAAGAATATGTGTAGCACAATAAATATATTACTTGAATTTTAAAGATTTTGGTGCTGAATAAAAAATACAGCAACATTTTCATAACTAGATTAAATTGACCAGCAATGCAAGAACAAATTTAATTGTTAATGGGCTTTTGGGTCTGTTAGCCTTAACCAATGAACGTCACCATACTTTTGAATTGATTTAACTCTCATGAGCAACACCTTGATTTATCGGAAAGTGTTTGGTTGCACGTTTGGAAATGACCAACTTCCGTTTCACAAGATTACTGTAATGGAAAGAGCACACCTTTCATTTATTCATTAGTACACGTTACGCCCAAACGACAGTGTGGTCATTATGTTAAATTTATAACTTCATAACTTAAACAACTTCAGCGTTGCAAAAGACCGTGCCGTTCGCCAATACCCATTGCATATGCCGGCGCTGGTGGCTTTACCGTGAGCAACAGCAACAGTATTAATGCTTCTGCAATTCAACTCCGAATTCAACAATAATTCGTTCGTCGTAGATTCTTGTGATTCATTATCTAATAAACAACGGAGTTAGGAAAACCAGACCCAGCGAATGGTGGCAGTGGGGCCTCAAATTGTAGCAATATATCTTCCCTTGGCTTGCACCTTACATTAATGGCATTAATTGCATGCTGCAACGCTACTTGCAATAAACCATCAACATGCCCGTTCAGGTACACTTTTTTGACCAAGGAAAATTTTCTTTTAAAATGTCATAATACTGCACACTTTCTGGCAACACTAACATTCACAGTTCATTGTTTCATTGTTCAACAGTCACAGTGCCAGTTCGGGTGCACTGTTCGTGCCTGCCCAAGTTTGCGATTCCGAAAACCCGCCCGGGGAGGCCCGCGTTGCAGTACGGTTTCATTTGGGCCCCCGATTTCAGGTTTTTTTTTCAATTAGTCAAATGGATGCCACTCAGGACACGACCACGCCGCCACCACCGGCCAGCCCGCGCATGCACGGGTAGTTGGTTGGGAGGTGCGTAAAACTTACGCTACGTCTCTTCATTTACATTTTAATTTGCTTGATTACGGCGATACTTTATCGGTGCGAAGTTTTGCTTTGCTGTTTTTGCGTTTTCTTTCGTGTTTCTCTATGTTTTCTTTCGGTTTGCTTTCCCCCGGTGTTGCTTTCTTGGGCTTACTTTCTTTTAAATATGCTTTTTACCTCGGCGGACCGTCGCCGTCCATCGCCCAAAACCCGGGGCCCCGGTCCAGGAGAGTGCCCGATTGACATTGTTATTGTTGTCTCGTTTTAACTTTTCGCGCGCCCAGGATCGGTGGGATAATTTTAAGTTTTTCCCGGACTCGAATTTTCCGAAGCCATCCATCCTTCCTGGCCTGGCAGCACCGCTCAGGCCAGGCCACCGTCGTCGGGCAACTTTGATTAATGATGTTCCGAGTTCGCGGCATGCCAGCGGCTCGGCGCGGGACGCGGGGTGGTGAGCTGTGGACAGGGGCTACTGGGCCCGGGGCGGAATTGTGACGAGGATACGAGGCAGATATCGAGGGCGACGTAATTAGGCACTGATAATAAGTTTTAATTTCTTACGCGCCGCTCCAGGGGCCGGTGCCGGAGTTTTGGGTGAAAAAGTGGAGATTACTTTAGCCCTCCGAATCGTACCGAAGCGTGAAGTGGCCAAACTTTCCAAGAGCAATGGATCGCCCGGAGCCAGCCACAAGCCCGTGGAAGCAATATCTTTTTATTGGCCGAATAAAATTTAAACCGCCAGCGGTCGGTCGGTTGGTCGGGTGGAGTTAACGATTGTTGGGCTTAATGTTTTACAATGTACTTCGCTGGGGCATTTATTTATTGGTGGTGCACTAATGTTCGCCGATCAAAATCTATTACGAGTGCAGCATGCACTCTTAGGGTGCCCTTAATTACGTCACACTTCAATGAGCAAACAAATGGCTCTAAAAGTCCACAAGATGATGCACAGCGCACGTAACTATTTGCAACATCCATATCCAAATCCAAAGGTGCACGAGTCCATCGCATTGCCTTGGAACTTATATAGTGTTCCTTGAAAGGTATGATGCTCCTGGGTAAAAGATTTGGTCTGGGCGTTAAAGAAGTGATTGAATGAGATTGGCGAATAAGGTCGAAATGAATGAACACAAGAGCATTTTTTCTGCAACATTCGTTGGACTTACTGACCCATTAGACTGAAACGCCATCGGATAATCGAGTGTCTTCGTTAACAAGCTGCCCCCGGTCGGCGGACATCGCACTACGGCAGGAAGTAGTGGACCGGGTCCTTGGTTTTCCAGCACTTATTGAGCCAGAACGCTTTCTCGCACGGAGTGTCCCCTTCCGGGTAGAGGCAGCGCTTGAACCAGTTCAGGGTGATGAGATGTATCGACTCGGGCAAAAAGTCCTGGAGCTTCACGTAGTGAAACTCGCCCTTATCGTTGACGACGCCGGCCTGCCGGAACAGACAGTCCATGTAGCACTTCAGCCGGTCGTCCTCGTGGATGTCCTGGTCGCTGAAGCGCTTGATGGCGTCTGTTGGAATTCAGCGACAGAGAAGAGCGGACATGGGGCCGATCAGCCGATCGTGATCACGGCCGGAATTACCGCTTACCTTCCGAGGCGCCCGTCTCCGCAACGCAGGCCTCGTGCATCGGCCTCATCTGCTCCAGCAGCTCCGGGGGCGGATACTGGACAACGAAGAACGATAACGTGGCTTACAGTCGTGACTCTCTCCTCGGCTGTGTCTATTGACACTGTCCGATACCTGGATACCCGGCAAGGACAACTTTTAATCAACTTACATCGGCATCTCGCCTCGGTTCGTCGCCGTTTACGCGATGTTGGGCCGCGATCAGCGCTAGCGCCAGCACCAGCAGTGGCCACCGCAACGGAGCCGGGAAAAGTTTTTCTCCACGGGCACCCATGGCTCCGGCTGGCTCCCTGTTTTCGGTCGTTTTGTTGCTTTTTATTTCCACCGCCGGACTGTCAAGGTGGATGCTGAATTCCGGGCACGGAGATGAAGATGCTTCGAAGCTGGCAGCTGGGGTGGACGAAGAGCTTTTTTAATAATTAAAAATGTTTAATTCCAAACACCGGAATGGTGCCTCAGAAGTGCCCGGGCTACCCAACACCAGGAACACAACCTCTCTCTCAGCAACAACAAAAGGTGCGGGCAAACGGGACGCGCGCTGCAGCGGGATCGACTAACTCAAAAGAGTTTTCATCAAAGGCGAGAACCTGCTGCACTCCTGTCGCGCTGGCGAACCACTCGACGCAACGAGACTTTAATTGCACGCCACTGCGACGGGAAGAAAGGTTACTTTGTGATGACTTGTGTGCAGCGAGCCGCTCCCTATATAGCCGGTGGAGCATGAGAAGCCGAAAACCAGGCGGCGGCGGCGGCCAAGTTCACCACTCACGACTGTGTAGCGGATTTTCATCTGGTCGGGTCACCCCAGCCCCAGCCCAGTGCGAGCGTGAGCTAGCAAAACGTGGGGAAAACGCCACGATTAAGCGTCGTGCAAAATCGTACAAAAAGTAAGCCGCAGCCCACAATGGTTGCGGGGGGTGGCACGAAAAGAAGAAAATTGTGAGGAAATCTTTTGATGGCACACTAACCCCCGGAGGTACTAGCTATTGCTTCGGTGGCGCACAAAACAGCAGTTACAGTGCAGTTCGTTCGGCCAGTGGCTCGTTCGGGCACGTCGGAAACTCACCGCAACGGACAGGAAAATCATGCGAAATAATTCACGCCAACCGCCCGGTGTCTTCCCTTTCAGCCGGGGCTATGTTTAATTAAAAGCGCCACGGTGCCCCGGCCAACCCGGTAATTAAAAAGTGGATGGCTCGAATGAAATGATAATTACTGGACCATTGGGCTGCAGGAGCGATGCTGAGTTGTGGCGGGGCAAAAAACGGTTAGGTTCGGTGGGCGATCGGGCGGTGCGTTTGACGCCGGTGGGTGAAGTTGTTGAAAGATGAGCCGCACAGTCCTGTCACTACATTAGGGATGGAAACCGCATCGGGCGTGCAAATTAGACCCAATAAATCTGACCATTTGACTTTCGCGAATGGGGCCGTGTGGACTAAGCTTGCAAGAAGGTTTAACTGGATAGTAACTTTATGACGTGTCAACATGCGACATGCGATCTAAACCGCTTATCCATTGACGATGCTCACCGTCGTACAATTCACAAATCGTTCCAAAGTTTCTAAACGCTGGTGCATGTTCTGTCACTAAAATAGTCCAACTATTATGACGACACTGATCATGATTCAGTGTGCATAGGTTGGTCCTGTACTAAAGTTCGCTAGTCCGCCACTTGAACAATACTGAGATCCACCTGTTCACGGCCCATCTTAACTGCTGGCTCAGGTAGTCTTTGTTCAGAACCTTTGAGCTTCAAATAACGACGCGTCTCTACTATACAATGAGGTTACAATAGTGCCACATCATATTCGCCTCAGTTCGATCAAATACTTAGCATTAACTATTAGACGGGAACCTTTCCAAGTAAGCAAGTAAGTAAGTACTTTTCCATGTACTTTTCCATGTACTTACTTACTTACTTACTTACTTCACATGAATCGCCCACCGGAACCTGGTAAGTAAGATCGTAGTACAACGCGTACAGCACGCTGTAGCAACGGCTCCTTCATCGGCTTTACACACATACGGAACTAGAGATCAATCTTCCTCTCGGATGCGACTAATAGGGTTTAAGCAGCTTCTGACTGAACTATGAGACGTATGAGTACTGGGATTCCAATTTTGACCGTCTTGGCAAGAGATGTTAGAGACCGTCTCGGTGATGTTGAAAAAGGGACAGGCCAAGCCGTCCCCGTGGTGCGGAAAGATTAAAGAGCTTTCCATCCATCCTCACCTGGCTTGTGACGTTGGTCATTCTAACTAGTCTGGTAAGTATTTCGAAGCTAGTCATGGCTATACTATGGGAAGTGCTCTTACGAGTCTTAACCATCGTTTCAAGAATCTCCCGCGCAGTGAAAATCGGAGTCTCGGATTGGAATCGGAGACTTTCCTGTTCGGAATCCACCTGGATAGTTACCGTCTCATCGCCGAATGGGGTTTTCACACCGAAGAATGTAGAACGAGGGCGAAGATCTTGTTTTAGTGTGCACGGTAAATGTTGCCAAGATTCCAGTCACAAAGCATCGTTTCGTTATTCCATAGTCCAAGTATTATTTGATGAATCTCTCTCTATTCTCTCACTATTTTACCAATACCTTATACCACAAGGAAACTGCAAAGTGAATGGTAAATCTATTAATGTTCAATTGTTTTGTATCGGTTTAAATTGGTAGTGTCAGTTAAGCGGCGAGAATATCGATCTGCCCGCTTAACTGTCGCAACGACTGCGCTACTGGCCACGGGAGAGCGATCTCGCTTTGAACGCCGATACTAACACCACCAGGCCGACCGGGTGAATGTCCTTGCCCGATCGGCCTGCGCGCGAGAAATCGGCTGGGAGAAGCGCCTAAGTGCCAGCAACGAGCGGTCTTTCTGGATTCAACAGCCATCGCGAGAAGTCACGGAATTTTTTAACCGCTTCCGTTCGAGTAAAGTTACCGCTTAATAAAGTGAAAAAGTAACCGAATATAACGCGTTAAAAAACGTGGTGAATAACTCATTTCGCGAACCCGAAAGAATCCAATAGGTAGTGTAATTCATTGATTGAGACAACGTTTTGACAAGTCCAATTAGTCAAACTAGTTAATTTTCTAAGCTTAAATTTGCATTTGTTGCCATACACTTGAATAACCCGGTGCAACTAACATGTCCAATAACCAGACAACCCGAATGGTCATGCTATTTTCGTTGCTTTTCTGCTCACTAAATCGTGTACTCATCCTTCTCCAAAACTATTCTTCGTTCTCCGGGTGAGGACTATCGCAAAAAAGTACCGAATGCCCAACAACGGAAAGTCACCGCCGCTCCTGCGAGCAAAACGATTATGAGGTAAAAAGCACAACATCACCAAGCGATAGGAGAACTTAAGCGCTGTAAGAAACCTATCGAATAATACTTTCATTGCGCCGATAAAAATAAATCAGACCCTTTATTACGTCCTTTCAGGTGCAGGCAAACGCGGCACCGTGGCGCAGCTATGCGGCACCTCCTATTGTTTGCTGCAGCCCGGCCAAGCTGCAGTGGTGCAGGGGGCGCTAGAAAGAATGGGCTGACGAGACGAGAAACGGAGCGGAAATAAAGTTGCTTGCAAGGAGCATCCTGGAAACGAAGTTTTTATTGCGCAAGGATCCGACCGAAAGGATTGTTGTCTTCGAAGGTGGACCGTAGCGTTTCGCCATCGCCATCAAGCGCCATCGGTGTTAGCGGTAAACAAACAGCAAGTACATGCCGTCGCTGCAATGGCTGAGTGTTGGCCTCGGGACTAGTCCGGGGGCGGGTCCGGACATCGAATGAAAACAGTGGAGTGTATAAATAAAAATCGAAAGCAATTGAAGAAATGAACCCGGGAGAACCCGGAATTCTTGTTAGCAATAAAATGGGAAACGTCTTCATCATTCAACCGGGCAGGAAGCCCAAGGAAAAACCCGTCACCGAGGGCACCATCATGCTGACGCTGATGATGTTGGCGGCGAGTCGCTGGCTTTCGCTTCCGGCCCGACCGTGTTTCGGTCGGTGGGATGATCAAGCTACATCCGCCAGCACCACGCTTTCTCAGGCATCGCCCGCAACTTCGCTCAAATGACCCTCGGTTAGGTTTGGCCACATTTTTACACCCAGAAACACCGGTTCCGGTCCGGGAGCCTGCACCGGAAACAGTGAACAACGAAAGCGAACCATTTGTACTGATCAGAATAATTAGTGGTGGTAATTCATCAATCTTTTCCCTCCTGTCCATTGTGGATGTGGGTGACCGCAGCCGCAACCGAATTTATCCAGGCCCAGGCCCATCGTTCTGCTGCTACAAATCGTTGTCAGGATTCCGGGCAACCCTCATTTGTTCTGCCGTTCGATCGGCTGCCCACCGGAAATACCCTACCCCCGGCCAAGGGCTATATTTTTAATTAATCTAAAACTTCTGACAATCCTCGATGCCGCCCGGGCTCGGCGCCGTTTACTTTCGGATTATTTTATTTGTCTAGGATCAAGTGGAGGCCCTTTTTTGCCAGGAAGTCGTTGTTGGGTACCGCACTCGTGTCAATCTTCTCACTGTACGCAACCGCACTCGAGGAGCAACCGGTCGGACCCCGGCGGATCGGTGACGGAGAAAATGGATCTGTAATCAGAGCCCGACTGAGGCACGCTAACGGAACGGGGTAGCGTGGGGGCGCTTACGTGAGCGAATTTTTCCCAGCTCGTTAAGCCACCGGACGGGAAAAACCCGCTCGCTAACAATCGACAATGAATAATTACCGACGATTAGAAGCGCCAGCAAAGGATTATCCGGCGCCCGGCCCAAGTGCGCCACGCAAGTGAATCCTGATCGCCATCGGCGGCCGGCGGCAGCAACATAAATTAGGATTACAGTTTCGCCGTTTTGGTTCGGAAATGGAGCCTTCGAAATCGACCAACGGCTAAGCCCCGGACTATCCGAAACTAGGCCGACACTCAAATTGAACCCAATAATTATCGCAGAAAGTTTAAATTAATTTTTCAGTTTTTCAGCCCACTGGCCACTGGGTCACTGTGGCCGTGGCCACAGGCTCCCTATAATCAGCGGTCGTGAAATTGGACGTTTTGAAAACTTTTTTAATTATCCTACAGCTTAATAGAAGCTGTTTCATATTAAGTGCTGCCGCTTAAAGCATCAAAGTGCCTCGAAAACGATCGCCATCAATTGAGCGAAAAAATGGACACTTTGCTCGGCGGAGTGAAAATTTAAGGAGCCACGAGTTGTTCTAATCTCAACTCATTTGGGATATTGCTGGACGGAATACTCAAGTTGCAGCGAAAGCAACGTATTGATTGTTTCTCGATAGTTATGTTAATCATAAACATAAACTGGAGCTGGTGATTGTCATTCGAAAGTTCAGCTGCGAAAAGTTGAACATTAAAATACTTTAATCAAACGCATCTTTGAAACGTATTATCACATGGCCGTGGCCGTCAGTTGATACATTCATTCCGTACAGTTAATCGTTCATCTAATAATTCTCTTCGTAAATAGATTGCATTGCAACTTCATGGCTCTCCTTCCGAGCATCAGTCACTTCAAGCTGCTGATCTCCAATATGTTCCTTCGTCAGTATCGTAATCTGTTTAATTTCATGTTTCCGTGGTTTCGCTCTTGTTTTCCATTCGTCTGCCTCAATTAGTTTCAAGTTTTTGCCCATAAGTTGTCAATCAGACTACGCCATCAGTTGACGAAAAACAATAAATAAATCAATAAATAAAGTAAAAAAAACTGGTTCAATCCTACCCAATTTCGTTGATATTTCGTTGAAGTTGCGGTGCTTTGTACCAATTGAAATGGTTATGAAATCTTGTGTATTGTTTCATGTAACACAGCATAATGTAACACGCAGTGCACTGCTACATCGGACACTATACAACACTTGCCCTTAATTTACCACACAACGAGCGACCCAGGATGCGATGGAAGCGATTCCTGGAACGGCCCCAGATGGCTGCCAGGCAGCATTGTTGTAGTTCTTATTGTGGCCGGAACAGCGTCTCCGGCGGCGCGTGCTGGTCGCCGTTTTGTAGACGATGAAGAAAATTAAAATACCATTTAAAAACTTTATCTATACGCAGCTCCCGGCCCCGGGGCCGATGGTTTGCGTGAGCCAAAGGGGTTAATTTGCTGGAAGTGCTTTCCCGAGGCGACCGAAGCCCGACGGCCGAACGCAGCGCCGGGCGCTCCAAAACCGAACTGGGCACAAACGCACGCCAAAGCCACACAGGACACCGGTGTCCTGTGCGACCGGCTGCGGTGGTGGCTGTGCTGGGCGAAAGCTTTTGCAATGTAGCATAAAAGTTGGTAATCATGAAAACAAGTGAAAGGTGCGATGTTGCTGATGGCCCCCAATCCCCCGGGTGGACGGGTCCGCCGACCGGGGCCGGGTATTGCCGAAGGCTGGTTCTAGGAGCAAAACGGAAAAGTTGTGCATTCAGCAGCGTGGTTGGAGGTTGGAAGACACGCAGTAGCCCGAGGCCAGGATTCGTCACACCGCCAGGACGCCGCCACTGCGCCGTAGCGGGGCGGTAGTGCGCGAGCGAGCTGGGGGGATAATAAAATTAAAACTAACTTGCACCGGCACAAGAAACAACATCGCACACGACCTGCATAGGGGCACTTCCGGTTGGAGGGCTGGAAATAAGTTTCATAATCTAATTTAAATTAAATGGAGGCAAGGGTTTTTTTTTGTTTCCATGTCGCCGTTTTACCACGTGTCTTGTATGTGTGGGGTTGGTTGTTGTTGTTATTTTTGCGCCACTTATTGCCCCTCGTGGGTCTGGCTGATGGCTTCATCAAGAGGCCGCTGGAGCTGGGCGGAAGCCGCGCCGGCGATGGTTCGGGCGCCAGGCCCCAGTGTGCCGTCCTCCCGGTTCGTCTCCGGTTTATTATCCTGTCGGGAAGCAATTTCCTTCCCATCGCTGCCGCTGCTGCATCGGTTCGTGCAGTGTGACCAGCGGCGGCGGCGGCATCGGCGTCGGCGAGCTGGAAGTGTTTATCGCGTTTCGACGGCTGCCGCCGGCGCGAGCGTCCTTCCAGCGAAGGCGGATATGACGCTCGAGTACCCCGTTCGAAGCTCTCGGATGCTCATGTAAAAGTACCACTGCACAAGTCGCGAGTCGCACCCGCTAAGATGGCGGATGGCGCTAGAAACGCTGGTCCGCGGCACGCGAAATCCGTCCGCGTCGCACTCGGCGGCGACAGCGGTAATGCACTGAAATTATGCATGCAAAACAAGATTAGACATCGTAAATTGCAATCCAATTACGAAAATAGATTTGATTTGCCCTCGCCGCTCGCACTGGCGGCACCGGCACCGGCCGATGCGACCTGCGGCTGATGGATTTTTGTTTCGGGCGGATGGATTTAAAGCTGCGGACGGCGGTAAAACCCCTTCTGCAGCCCGCAGAGGGCTCAGCCGGAGGGTTTTTCGTTTTAAATCAACTTTAGAATTTTTTTCTCTCTCTTCCTAGCTCTCTTACCCTAGCTGGTCGCTGCTGGTTATTGTGACCCAAATGGGCTTGTGGGCATTACGTGATCCTGAGGAGCAAAGGGATTATCCCGGGGTTCCTCCGGGGCTTTATCAGCAGGCAGTTTGCGCCGGGATAAGTGGTGGTCATTAGTTTGTAAAGCAAGTAAGTAATGACGTTCGCTATTTACTCACTGATTGCGCGGGGCACGCCACATAGGCAAGGCTTTATGGGAGGACAACTTCAATAAAATATTAGCAACCAGCGCCTGGGTAGACATCAGTTTGATCTTTTAGCTACCAATTCTACCCTATAGTCGATTGAACTAAACTCCAAAAGTAAACTGTAAAAATGTTAGGATTTGCGCTACGTAATGTCTCAGAAAGTATATCGATGTTATGTGTTAAAAGACACTGGACTGAAGTTTAGTTCGTTCTCTCAGACAACTCTTGGCAGAGCGCAGAACCTCGAAGTTAAAGACTCTTCGATGTTCGTCTCAACATTCAGTCGCGTAAGGTGAATTTTCCGCGGTTCCCGCATTCTAACTAATCCTAATCCAGCATTAACATACGCGTTAGTTTTCTTTACACGGTATTTTATGTATCGAATTATAGTTGTTGCTCAGTGCTAATGGCCTGAGCAGGTCATAGTCTCTGCACCCTAACATTCAACTTTGACTCTAGGTCACTGAGGCTGTGCAAAGAAAATTCGCCAGAGGACCCATTCTGAAATTGAGACAGTGTCAATACGTCTACCTTGCGGTGATACAGAGTGCGTTCCTGGTAATTGGACTCTTGGACGCACATTTTGTATTAGCTGTAGCGATCGATATCTCGTAAAGTATCGATTAAACAGTTTCAAGTTTATTCTCGTTGTAAAAGTTCGTAAGTTGTAAAGTTAAAAAAATCTTTTACTAGTTTTTGTTTGTTATATTCAGTTGTAAGTTACAGGTTGTATTAAAAGAAGTGAGCAAACAGAAAATTTTGCAGATTTTTTACCTTAAACCTTTTTCTCGCATTGCAAAAATATTCTGAGTGAGAAATTGAGATCGAGATGAGATTGTGAAAATAGATTGCTAGAGTTTTTCGAAACTTCTCCAATAATATTTTGAATTCCAAGCAAAAATAACGGTTTTTCCTTTCGTTAACCTAATATTTTTCGGACTGCACCTAAACGTGTTGTCGTATTTATCGATTGTCGTTAGCTCGGCCGCTAGTTTCAACTTAGATTGGTGTGTGCATTGTGCAGTTTAAAGCCAGGTTCAGAATGAGAATAAGCATTAGCGACTTAATGTCTAAAATAAGTTAGTAAATAGTGGCGTTAGCTTTTTGTGTGTCGCCATTCTGCAAAGAGAAAAACAACTATCAAAACACAGCAGATAAATCCTTTTCCATTCCATTCCGCGGACGAACAATCACTTCAATCGCTCACACTCATTGTCAAAAGCGCAACTTCCGCCCCAGAGTGCTTCGGGGGAATTGTGAAGAATACAATTTAAACTTTCCCCCGGAAGGCACCCAATCGAACCGTCGGCGAGGCCGTCGAACACTGTCAAACCGAACCCGATCCCGGGGGATTGAGAAATTTATGAAGAAAAGTTTAAAGCCACTTTTCCAAAACTCCCTGGGCCGACTCTGGGCGGCCGGTCCGTGTTTCGTGGAGCAAACTTTGGACGCAGCCAGTTGGGCCCAGGATCGGAAGGCGAGAAAAATTCTTTACAAATAGTTTTTCCTTTTCCACAAACTTGCCCGCCCGAAGTTTATCGACGGTGCACCTTCGGTGCAAATGTACTGCACTGAGCACATGTATGTGTGTGTGTGTGCGTCTTTACGCTTTCTTTATCTGCCAGTGTGAATGAGACAACCCAAAAGCTTCCGCCTTTGATTCGGCAAATTCTTATCTGTTTCCTAAAATAATTTCCCCGTGTCGAGGGAGAAAGAGAGAAAGGGAGAGTGAGAGTGTGTGTGTGTGAGAGAGACAGAGGGAGCCCGAGTGCGGCATGGTGACACTTTTGCACCAAATTTTGATTCCATTGGCCGCGCGGCACCATAAATCATTGCGGCGGAGGATATTAATGACACAACCGGAAGCGAACCGAACGGAACGGCTAATGGTGTTGCGGACATGTTCCGGGTGTCCGGGTGAAAACCCGCCGGGGGGCGGGTGGTGGGCCTTTCACGGTGCGGCGGTACCATCCACGTTGCGCTCCCAAAAGTGCAATAAAACAAAAACTTTGGGCCGCCGCCATTGTTCGACGGCGGACGAACGCGCGACGCCCGCCAAGCGCGGCCCGAAAAGCCTCCCCCACCCTCCCGAAGGACACTCCGAAGGGCCCGAAGATCCTTGGCCGGAGATGCCGGCGTGCTCATTGTAAAAGTGCAGAAGTTAAAATGAATTTCGCCAAAGTTTAATGAGCTGTACACTCAGCTGTGCGCTTGTGTGTGGTGCCGCTCGGCCGAACTCTTTGACGGGCCCCGCGTTTTGGGCCACCCTGCTGGGCCGGCTCTCTGGGTGTGTGTGTGTGTGTGCATTTTGAATCCACCCGTTTTGGGTGGCCGGAATAATGCTCGGTTCGGTTCCTCGGTTGGTCGGAAAATGCTCGGTGCGAGTGCCGGGGCTCGATTATCTCGATCTTACGATCCTTTTAGGTGTCCTGAAAAGGAGAGAAAAATGATAGAGAGACCCCGAGCGAGAGAGAGAGAGAGCGCGAGCAGGAAGGGAAATGTGTTCCTGCATCCTGCGTTTCCGGTACTTTTCCTGTGTCCCGTCGCAGCGGAAAATACAATTGTGGTAATGCGGTGGCTCTAATTCATGTATGTGTGTGCCCGGGTGCCCGGCGAGCGGAGCGCCATCTAGCGCACGGAACGGAACGGGCCGGCGAGAAAGAAAAGCTGAAGTTTCTTCGGGCCCCACTCCCCTGGCCCACTCCAGGGGATCCACCGAGCGCCGGAACCTGCGTTTTCAATGGAAATGTGCATGGAGTTTATCTCGTTTCTCAGCCCAGCTGACGAGGAGGACGCTCGTGTCCCTTCGCCCGCCCCCCCCCCCCGGTCCCGGAAATGCACACGGAAACCGGCGGCGGTGCCGGTGCGGGCACTAACGGTGCAAAATTGCATTGTAAATTGGAAGATTTATATATTCCATTCAATGGATTCTGCTTCACTGGCACCGGGAAGTGTATTGCGACCGACATCATTCCGTTACCCGTTTTACTTAAAACGCTGCCCGAACGAAACTTGGTCCTGTGTACCTCGCTCGGCGGCAGCAGCGTGCACTGGGGCCCTGGGCATCGGCAGCCCGGTAAGTGCAGTTGGCGGGCGGTGGTAATTGAAATGGTTTAAGAGACACATTTCGACAACAGGATAAGAAGCGCATCGAAGCGCCGTCGCCCGTAGCCCGTAGGTTGAGGTTTTTATTTAGGTTTGGAAATTGTTTTCGCAGCAACGCCACTCGTGGTCGGTGGTGATAAGTAATGCACGAGCGTGTGAAAGGATGCGTGAATACGCCGGAAGTTGGACGGCGGCACCGGCAGGCGAGCCCTGCAGTACGGAGCGTGTCTTTTTGGGACGCGCTGTGCAGTGCGCTAATGCGCCGGCGGATTTATTTCGGAGCCCAGCAACCGAGGCAAGTAGTTTTCTCATCACCTTTTTTTCTCCAAATAACATACTTTATCGATACTTAAAGTATTAGTTCAAAGTCGTAAAAAGGGGTTTGAAACTATTTTTCCTGATCATGTTTGGCACTTCAAATATTATAAGGTAGCAGGTCCTTCTCAAAATCCCAAACAATTTTCGTCCCAAAGGCTACACTTTTTTGCTTAAATTTATAACTTTAGATGTTCATCGTGTTGATTTGGTTACGAAATTCTACAAATGTTATAGGATGAAACTTTTTAATGTGTTCAATGGTGTAGTTTTCTCATAAGCCATATTTATAAGCGTAAGCTTTCCTTAATAAAACAAATTACTGAAAAAGGTTTCCAGATATCATGAGACAAGAGACTATTTTCTTGTTACTATATTGAAATAAATCAGAAAGGCTGTCAAAGGCTTTTAAACAGCCAAGCCACCGACGAGCGGTCTTGGCCTGGAACAGAGATTCACTAACTACAACATCCCCTTCTGTCCTTCTAGATGTCTAGGAAAACTGATTCATCGTCCGCCATTTTTAATGACATGACCACCTCACCTGACCATTGCGAGGCATATATGCTCCAGGAAACGAAGGCCTCTTGCAGACTGTTGAAGCGGCTTCTCCATTGTGCCGTGCCAACAAGCAATCTGAGGATCTTCCTCGCGGACGCGACTTTGAGGGTTTCATCAGTTTTAGACTGACTACAGGTCAGTGTTGCGTATGGGAGTGCTAAGATTATAAAATTTCTCTATAGGATAAATAGGTATCCACTCTAAAGGTATCCACCTAAAGGTAGCCATCTAAAGGTATCCATCTAAAGGTATCCTCTCTGAGGTATCCACTCTAGAGTCTCGAATGGCTCGTCTCCAGCACGACGTTGAAGATAAGCTAAGCTAGGCTACTCCTTTGGCGCAATCCCTTGGTGGTAGCAAAGTCATTGGAGAGCTTTCCATCCACCTTCACCTGGCTTGTGACGTTGGTCATGGTCATTCTAACAAGTCTGGTAAGTTTGGCCGGTATTCCGAAACTAGTCATGGTCTCATACAATTTTACTCTGGTTATGCGTCCTTGAAGTCGACAAAGAGGTGGCAAGAGTTCTGACTGTGCTCAATTATCTTTTCAAGGATCTACCGCATGGTGAAAATCTGGTCAGTGGTAGACTTTCTTCTTCGGAATCCTCCCTGACAGTTACTAACAACGTTATCAAGAACAGTCGTTTCTACATAACGCGGAAAAATATCTTGCAAGCGATACTCAGCACTTTTGTATTCTTACAGTTGCTGCATGAGTATGCTATTGAATAAATAAGTTTTGATTAAAAAAATAAGTCTTCTCTTGTTTATGTAATCTTTCCTGCATAAACCTTATTCTTCTGCACTTACTATTAACAAAACAATTGTTGAACTAATATGTCAAAAAAAACAAAGCTTGAACCATCATCAATCCATGGTAAGGATAGCTTCAATAGTTGAACAAAGGCCATGTAACGCTCCAGGTGCGCATTACTCGACTGCCAATATCCGGCAGCCTGGTCGCCAGCATTTGGAATATTCACATCGCCATGCACAGTAAACACAGTAAACGATACACTCCGACAAATCCGCTCCATCGCCCATTCGCACGCACAACTTGGTCCGGTTGGCAAACACGAAAATGACGTCATTAAAATATCTCTCGCCCCGGGGGTCAGCAATAACTCTTTCCCGAGCCCCCGGACTCCAACGCAACCCGCGATGCGGCCTCCGATTAGAATCCCTGGCCACGGTGGGCCGGTGTGACAGCGTCGGTCATTTAGGATTCAATTAAAATTAAAATAATTGAAAATCACTTCACTTTCAGGTCTCCAAAACATTCCCAATGGCCTTGTGCCGGTGCAGGGCCAAGCGTCCGTGCGGCAAGCTGTCGCCACAGTGCACCACTCTCCGGACGGGCGGGTGGGCAGGCGTTTCCGAACGTCCGAATGCCGAGCCGGGGCGAAAAAGCATTCGTCTGCCCGGCCAACCGGAAGCAAACCCGGTCGCCGTCGTCGAGGTCGTGGACGTGTTGCAGGTTTTTCGGGTTTTCGGGCGCGCACTCTGCCGGCTCAGCGGATCCTGGCTGCTGTCTCCTGTTTGGGGGGGGTTGCATGTTGTTCGCCAGTTGTTTGGTTCCCGTTCACGGCCGGACCGGGCCCGGGACGTTCCGAACGTACCACAGCTGTTGTCACATCGATAGAAAATAAATTTAACACTTCAATAAGTCCAATTAAAATAATTTTCAATCAATGCTGGCCCTCTGCACAGGACCAGGGACCGAAAAACGGGCCCCAGCCCAGCACGTATGTGTCTCGGGTGCACCACCGGTTCCACCACACCGGACACCATTAACTCGGCACCATTACGAACGGGGGCATTGTGCTGGCCAACAGAGTTCCCCGGTTGCTGTTAGATACCGCCCCGCCTGCCAGACATCCGCTGTAGCCGGTCGTCCCCGGGCCCGGGCAGCGGACGGTGTGCGAACGCACACTTGACTGCGGACATCATCGTCGTCATCGCAGACGTCACCATTAGAGGCAACCGCAGGATACCGGGCGCTCTCGGATAAAGTGCACCGTCACATCCGGGGCTCGGCACCGCCAAGGCGCAACAATTTATGGACCGGTCCGGTCCGGGCCAGTGACGGTTCCGGTTCCGGTTTTGCTGTCGGTTCGTTTAATTAGAGAAATCAAAAAGTTCGACATCCGCGCTGACAAGCGCCGGTGACGGTTAGCCGTTGGACTCAAGGATGTTAGGTCGGTCACACATACATACCCGGCTACCCGGCTACACCCGGATCGTCGTGTCCGGGAGAACATTTTTCGGAACCAACAAAACGGACTCTAGCGAGGACGTCACTCAAATCGCAAACCCCAGCGCAGTTGGCCATTTTGGACCTCGTATACACCGGTCCTTGATGAATTTCCCCGTGCCAGCGACGGTCGGTGCAGGGCAGGGGTCCTCCCGAGGTGTTTGCCGCATGCAGCGCATGCAAAATGCAGAATGTGACAGAACGGCGCGGCGCGGTCGTTGCATTGTGCGCCGTGCGGTTATGTTTTAATCATTGCACACGTGTTGAGATATGCAAACGAAACGGGTTTGAAATTAGAAAGCGGAACGTGCGGACTCGTGCGGACACTACCGTTTAAACTAATAATGTGAAAAATGCCGCACTTTACCGTTGGCAGCCGGCAGAGATCGGCATAAATATGCAACGGCCCAGCCATCGTGCGGGCTGGTGGATGAATAAATCGGCCGGGCTCGTAACGGCGCGGTTGCCGATGCGGTTGATGAGCTGATGAAATTTGCAAACTTATTACAAAACGCCGCTGTATTCAAATGTGGCTCGGCAACGTACTGGCTCGGATCTATCGGAGCATACTCCAGAGCAGAGAGAGGGTTCCCTTTTAACTTGTGGACTCTTACGCGCCGGCTCCATCTAATCTGGTTCGGCCAAAAAGGGCACCAGAAACCGATCAATCCAAAACCGATCCAACTAATCATCGATGTAGCAGCATAATAGTTTCCATTTTGCTTAATGGTGTAGCTTCAAGTTGGGCCTAACTTTCTGCGCTAATTACCTTCCCAGTTGATCAGCGCTCAAAGTGGATGCTAATTACATGCGAAAGCCAGCTTCGGCGAGGATTCTGGATTCTGTCGCCTGTGAAAAGAGATGATCGTCTGCGTCGTCCCTCCGCCGTACGCGTCGGCGCTGTCGGTGTCGGTCCCGGCGTCGATGACGAAATGAAATTTTAATCAACCATTAACCTCAACAACTAATGGCGTCGGATGCAGAAATTGAAATTCCAGCCCTTTCAGCGCTTGTCATCGCCCGGAGCGGCGCGGCGCTCGCGGTTTCGGCGCCGTAAGTAAGTGGATTTTCCTTTTCACCGTACAAGAAGAAGCTTTCCCCAATCGGGCAGAGGCATCGGGAAAAGCAATCGAATCGGTTCCGGCGGCAAAGCGCAATCCGAAAAATCGGTAAATTATCGAGGCCTCCGCTACGCCGCCGCTCTACGCATCGGTAGATTTATTTCTTGGACCGAAAGTGGAAAATGCTGAATCCGATCATAATTCTCGAATTCAATTACGGTGCACAGAGAGCGAGCGGCCTTCTCTGCCAATAGCGACGGTGCAACGGAAGGCAGCGGCAAAAGTGAAGTGAGACAAGACGAAAACGGTGGATTGGATTGGATTGGTTAACTTTTCTTTTCGCAATTTGCAGCTCGAAAGCCAAGATCTCGAGCAGTTTCTGACGTTTGATGGAGATAGCAGTGAACGAGTCCGGAGCCTATACTGATAGCGGGCTAGAGATAGCGAAAGCGACAAAGAGAAAGGGGGAGAGAGTTGAATGGGGAAAAAAAAACAATTACCCTGCGATGCCATTCGATGCGGCGAATGTCTTGAGCGGCTCCGGACCCGTACCGAATTCCGAAGAACCATATCATATGCACCGTGCCACGCGTCGGAAAGGAGATCGTTCGCTTCGGGTAGTGTTTTTCTGTTCGAGAAACCCCCAGAAAGGAAGGCGAAAACTCAGCATAAAAACACACACAACTTGTCAGTCAAACGGTACATTGACGAGCCCTTTGAGACATGCAATTTCGTTTCAACCTCGAGATGCTGCGGTGTGGCATCTCGTGGAGTCGCAGTGGGTTTCACCTTTCAGTGAATTTTCGTGAAGGAGTTTTCCCGGCTTATCCACTACTAAATCCCACACACGCTTAAGATAAAGTGAGAGAGAGAGACGGAGGCGCTACGCAGCGCTGGACGGGTGGATCCGGACCGGATCATGCCAACTTCCATCACAAGCACAGGGAGTCAATTTTCTTTGAAGCAATGTTTGATGGGAGCGAACAACTTTCGCACCGGCGCCGGCAAAGAAAGTCTCGAGACGCTATCGGGTTCGGTTGCCCGGGAATACTTATCTCATTTTGCCCAGAAGCGATCTCCGAATCCGCCGTACGTCCGACGGTGGAACGGAGTACGAAGACGGTGTATAAACATTTTCTTTACTACCAGCGGCATCTCAGCGGAAGCCTCGGCAATGGAACCCGGCGAACCTGGGCCTGGGCCCGGAGGCCGATGCAGGCAGTGTCCTTCGTCCTTCTTCGGATCGGAAGCGGATTGGGCGCGTGTCTGTGCGTGCGGGTGGGTGCCATTGTTTGCTTTTAGTCGGTGCCAATCTCAAGTTTTGAACTTTATCCGAAATCGAATCAATATTGAATGAAGAGCGAACGGCCAACGGCACGCCGGAGGAGAGAGTCGGGAAATATTTCCCCCACCCCCGGATACCTGGATCTGGCCTTCGTCGTTTCGGTGCTCGCTGCGGCATAAAACTGCAGGTGATGCCACTTCCTGGCCCATTCCGAGCTCATCCGGTAAGTGCAGGACTTCTGTGATCGATTGGAGCCGGTCGGTTGGGGAAATATGATCCATATTGTATTACGAATTCCGTTCCGTTTCCAGTTAATCGGATGTTTTCGTTCGAACCAGGCTGGGGAACGGAAGGGGGAACGGAAGTCTTGCCAGGGAAATGTGGCAGCACAATGGCAGGAACAGAAGTCACCCAAAGCTCCACTTCCATCTTGGAACAGTTCAATTGGCTATTTCATAATCTATATTTTACGGTATTTTAGGTGAAAACTAACCGTCTTCTGAGAAAAACCTAGACAGACCCATCCAAACCCATCCAATTTATGCGTGGAAGTCATTTTTGGAGCCTAAACGAAGCATTGAGCATGGCATTTCTTCTCTCAGACGACCCTTGTGAGACATACCAACAAGTCGTATTGGCCGAGACGCCAAACACGATGAAACCACTAGTCCAAAGGCGGTCGTAACTACCCGAACCGTTCCAGATACTGGCGTACAAGTTTGGCATTCGTGTGCTTTGAAATTGAGAAATTAGGACACTTTTCCTATCTCACAACCGTACGGAAGCCGATGGAGTTCTTTTGCAGCGGTGTAAAGCATAGTACACGTAGAATGGGGAACAATTGAATTAGCTCTATCTCGGGGTGGGTTTGTCTTAGGAAACATGTGAAGGTGTCAAAATGAAGGTATTTTATTGTACTTTAAGAGAAAAATTTCATAAATTTATTTTGTTGGTCGTCGGATGAAATCGCGAACTTTCTGTAGAACGCGCGCCATTATTTTCTGCACAATCTTCTGGTCCACCTCAGCGGCTGATTTGTTCCAATTTATTGTCATCTCTGCAACATCCTACATCACCTTTCCAGTCTTCTTCAACTTCCATTTGATTATTGCCCAATAATTTTCGATTGGGCGGAGTTCAGGGCAATTTGGTGGGTTGATATCCTTTGCGATGAAATCCACCTTATTGTCACGGTACCATTGAACTACCTCTCTGTTGTAGTGGCACCTTGCCAAATCAGTCCAAAACTCAACCGGACCTTTGTGTAACTTAACAAATGATATAACTCGCTTTTTGAGGCCCTCTTCCTTGTACAGCGTTGAGTTCATCGTTGTGTTTGTGATGAAAACCATGGTTTCGGTCCACATGTGCAAATTCCTTGCCAGATCATTAGTTTCCGTGCAAATTTATTGGTGAATACATATTTGAACTTGGAGAGGACATCTCTCCGTGCCGTGGCGAGATAACATTTTGGTTCAGGAAGCTGTCTAAAATCCATTTCCACGAATGTTTCGTCATCCATAAGCAAGCATCCTTTTTACCTCGTCAGAACCTTCTCGTATAACTTTCTAGCGCGTGTTTTAGCGGCTAGGTTTTGCTTAAGTGTCCTGTTTGGATGCTTACATGCAAGAAAAAAACACAAGCTTTTTCATAGACAGATCCTCTGGACAGTATTTCTGCTGGCACGATTTTTTTTTTCAATATCCCGAACCGGGGATCCAGGATTTGCCTTAATTGATCTCAAAACCTTCCAGATCAGCTGCCGGTCGTATGTTCCACTACGACATCTACTCTGAATCTTTCGGTCTACGGTATTGGGTTGCCGGAAACGTTAAAGCACAGCATATACAGTTGATTTTTCGAATTTTTGTGTTTTTGAGATTTTTAAAGCAGACCACGTAGGGTTCTCGACGTGAGTGTGCAGAATTATTTTTCTTCTCTCGAGTTCCATTGAGCATAACTTTTTATAAACTCCACGTACCAAGATGAAACTTTGAGCACTGAAAGTTGAATGTTTACTGAAGATATAGCTGTCAAAACATTTGAAATCCGACCACCAGAGGCGCTGCTAGAAGACATACAACTTTTCCCGATTCTACGTGGACCATGCTTTAAGATCCTGTTTGGTTTTTATCGGATTGTTTCTTCATTTTTGTTTGGGGTCGGAGTCTTGTCATTGGTCAAATTATAACTTTCCGATTCATTCAAAGTGATTCCTGAAGTGGAATAAATTATTTAATTGGATGGCTATGTTATCGGAGTCAGTTTGACGTAACTGTCTTTCAGGGTCTGATGCAGTTGCGATCCTGCCAATGCACCGGAGATCGCTCATAATATTTTGCTACCATATTGCGCGATTTTCCTTCAAACGATCGAGTTGGCAGCTTCCAGTATGCCCTTCCCAGTAAATTGGCTTAGTTTAGCAAGCGATTCCGCGGCCCCGTCCTCCCGGCGCCTCGGTGCTCGATGCCGGGTTCTCGGGTTTGGTCAAATCGGAAAAAGACGAGATCCGGGCGCGCTCCGGTGACGTGTTGACATGTCGAAAGTGGCAGCTGCACCGGCACCGGCAGCTGTTGTTGTTAAGGGAAAAATAAATCATAACCGTTCGTACGTTGCAAACGGTTGGCCACATTAAGCACGACTTTGGCGGGCGGGCAGACTCTCCGTGCTTTTCCGTGCGTCCCGACGGAGGCAGCAGCAGCAGCGAGCCAGGAAAAAAATCCATTTCCAAAGAATGAAACATTTATCATTGCAAAACATTTTGTCATCCATATTTCCCTGCACTTCATCTATGCTTCGCTTCACCGCTCCCCCCCTCCCCACCCCCCTAAATGCTGGTACCGAGCGCGCAGGAACACGACTCGCATGTCAACTCGTCGCCGCGTCCATAGCGTACCGAAAATCACATCGCAAGTTTTTATGCTGCCCTCGTTTTTTTTTTGGGGGAGCGAGGAGGGCCAGCTGGGGACAACACCCCGGGGCGGCGCCATGATAACGCTTGTAAAAAGTCACCCTTTTTAACATCTGCGAGCGGCGCCGGCCGGTGGTGGCTTGTAAATTGTATTTTGATACCCGAGTTCTCTGTCGGGTCCCCGGGGACCTGGGGACGTCAGCCAAAAAAGTGGACCGCGATGATAAATTTGGAAAAAATCATACGACGAATCCTTGGCGAGCGGGCCGACCCGACGGAGCGGAGGGACCTTCCGGACGGAAATAGTGCAAGTGACGAATCGTGCGACAAGTATCAGATGCAAGGCACTTACTGGGCCATTATTGCACGCTTAACAATGCATGAACGAAAATAAGGAGAGCGTGTTTGAAGGACGTGGAAGCGTCCCGCATATGCAACCGGGAACGTTAAGGAATTGCAATTAAAATTGTATTACAAGTTGGGCGCCCCAGGGATGTTTTGACACATTCGGGTACGGAAACCCGAAATATGACCCGTGAATGCAGTGCCATTGGTCCTATCAAGTCGCGTTTACGCGAAATTAAAAGCAGATTCCACGATGGTGTGTGTCCTGGAACGACCTTTACAGAGTCCAAGAGATGGCAATGTATTTTTAAATTGATCTTTCGCACTTTTTGGTCCATGCATCACTTTCGTGTGAAAACAACTTATTACCCTATTCGCTTTGCAATTGAACTTTCGCTCCGCTCTCCGGAAATGTCGTAAAATAGCTCCATCCAATTTATGTCCTAGCCGGCGCGTTGAACGCACAAAGTGCGGAACGAAAGTCATACCACGTACCGGCCGGGGCCGTAAATCCGGATTTACGATCTAACTTTTTCTATTATTGTTTCATCAAACAAGCAAAATCCATACGCTAATGAGCGTTGTACCGTCGCGATCGGAGTGATATCAGGCAGCGATGTTTATAGCTCTGTTACTTGTGATGCCGTGGCATTCGGGGCGCATAGTAATCGGGGCGCGCCAGGACACGTGCTCCGGCGCACGCGGCGCCATAGCGTCTCTTCTAAAGACCCTCAGAGATCGACTTTACTCCTTTCCGGGAAGCTCAGGGTATGTGCACCCACCCGGTTCCGGTTTAACGTTCGCTTCCGATACGCACGCACGGCCATTTCATCATAAAACGGTTCCTCCGAACTTTGGCACTCATCTCTAATGCGCTTTTATTATTTGCCTTTTGCCGAGCGCAGAGATGTTTTAACAAGCGCCAAATCGAAGAAAGCGCTCCGGGGTTTTATGCCACTCACGAAATTCGCCAGAAACAAAACAAAACAAAAATAGCCAAACCAAAGTTCCGGTCCCGAAAAACATTCCCATTCCGGTGTTTGTTCACACTACACGCACCGTGCAAATCCATTTTCTAATGGAAAGGCATCAAAGCGCCTCACCGGCCGCTGCCGCCGCCGCCGTGGCGTGATCGTCAAATGTGCACGTCCTTGATGGCGAAATCCTCCGATAGAGAGAGAGTGTGTGGTGTGTGTGTGTGGTCGAATGATGAACTTTTGCCGAGCGCGCTTCCGTAAGTGGGCAAAACTCACATGGGTGGGAAACTTTTTAATTTGAAAGTTGTTGCCTAACTGCTACTGCCGCCGACAACAGATTCACGCTGTGCTTGTCTCTCTCTATCTCTCTCGCTCTCTCTATCTCTGTCTCTTTCCTGGCCAGCAGACGAGGCTACGGGCCGCCTGCATTCCCCCAGCGTCCTGTTGATCGAGAGTAAATGGACCGAACGGAAGTCGAAACTTTGTGCAGTGCAAATGTCACCTTGTGTCCTACACCTTGAAGCCACCCCATACAGATAACTTTCTCCGTTTTTTTTTTTTTTTGGGGGGCGTAGATACCTGGTTGCCCGTGTCCTGGTGGCCCTGTTTTGCGTTTTTTCGTTCATCCCCCCCCCCATCTTGGTGACGTGAGTTGGGTAAAAGCTTGATGAAAACCGGCGGTACAACGTACGTTTCAAGTTTAAATGGAATTCAAATGATATGTGAGATGCCGTTTCTTTACATTTGCGAGCCAAGTCGCATCCAAACTTTCGTGTGCCGGCGCAGTGCATAAACGCTGCAGTGCTGAGCCTGAAAGGAAGGAATAGCTGTAGCGCAACTTCGCCGTGCAGAGTGCTTTACAAAAGCCAAACCAACGGCGCCGAAACTCTTACCGTAGCGATGGAGAGTCGCATAAATTCCGACCAAAACTAGACCCGGGAGCTGAGAATAGCTTAGAGCGGGACACTCTAACTGTTACCAACTACAGATTGCCATACAACCGTCCGGTTGCATCCGTCGTTCATATTTCGGTACAGCTGCACGTCATGATGTATTGTAGACAAACATTTTCAAGCGTTAGTGTCTGAGTTGCGTGGCTTGTGGAAAATCGGAGTCGGCAATCGTTAAGGGGTTGCAGCAGCTCAAAACGTTGGCAATATGCGGGATATATCGTTCCATAAAATGGTTTCACCGGTGACAGAATAATTGAGAAACGCTGGAGGAAGAAGATGAGTGATGGAAAAAGGGCTACTGAGTGTGACATGCCCAATATTAGCGACCCAGCGAAGTGATTTTTGTAACGGTTCGGCAAAGAGTTTAACATTTATATTTCCAATGGAATCTGTTGGGAGGATTCTATCGAAATATTGTTTCAAAGGTCAAGGTGGTAATGACTTCTGTCACCCTGAACCTTTCAAGAGCAAGGTAAAAGTGGAAAAACTTGAGTTTGATTTGCGATGATACACTTTCTGACAAGATTTGTTCTAACTCAGCTCCAGGAAAGCTGGCACTGTGATAGAGTTGTTGCCCATAGACTTAGGCTTAAAAAATTCAATCGCGATTAAAAGATATTGTTTGAGTTTTCGTACTCCTTAAGGTAGAAAAGGCAAACTGGTAATTGCCCTATTTCAAAAACAGTTTTTATGATTTTTGGGACTCGTTGACGTCATTTACGATCATTTCATCACAGACTCGACCCATATCGAGCTGATTTAGCACCATGTGACTTCTGGCGATTCGCTTAACTCAGGAGACCGTTCCGTGGACACCTTTTACCGTCAATATTTAAGGTTGTAGCCGAATAGCCGAACCGAAGAATGTGTTGAAGGTTGTTCCTAAAAATAACTCTTCGGGGTTGTTTCGAAGATTGGAACAATTGTAAACATAGGTGTGTTGTATAGAGAAGGAACTTTAATGATGACGACATAGATTTAGAAGAATAAATAAAGAATGTTTGAGGTAGAAGCGTATTCGCGATATTTTGTGGCCACGGTTGAACTTTTAAGAGGATAAAGGAGTTTAATGATTACTTTAAATTCAAATTTGTAGGCAACACTTACGGTTCCTTTTTTTTTGTAAATGAACTAAATGATAACCAAATGATCCATTTTGATAGCATCGAAATCTGAGAACAGGAACTTGATTTCTTCGAAGAATTGGATTTGTCGGAAACGGACCAATCGTTCAATTTTATTCAATTACTCAAAGTCAATTTTTAATAGAAAACAGGTCGAATACCCAGCGAATATCCTTAACAAATAGTGCCAGATATTGCACCAAACGTTACAAGTGGGTTGCAAAGGTGCACTCAGGTACATTAGAACGCTCAACGTTCAGGACTGGAAGCGTACGTGGTCAGCATCCTTCCAGAAGGGACCTCGCCCTACTTATGTAACTTTTTATTTGAAAAATATCCTTTCACTTCATTTATTCGATTTTCGTTATCATCATTTTCCCACCATCGCATGCCAGCACCATCTTGCGCTAGGGCGACACGACGAAACCGAGTGCCACCGAGGCGAATCCTTTTCCGGAATCCTTTCCGGAAATAGTGAAAATCGTAAGATGCAACCACGTGCCAAATATATTCACCCGGCGCACGATGCTGCCACGAGCTGGGTCATATTTACCTTTATCATATGTGTGTTTGACGATTGTTAACTCCCGGCTACCGTCCTGGGCGACCAAGTGCCGCTCGCCCCGTCTCGCCGCCAGCGCCCGCACCCAACCGCCCCGAATTGTATTCGGGAAAATCCGTGCCATAAATATAGATACTTTTATTTGAATATGTTCGCAAAATAAATCCGAATCCTTTCGGTAGCGGGTCCTCTCGGCAGGCCACAGAGCGTAACGGTTGGTGACGGTATCGTTGCGTTCCTTCGAGCGACCCCGGTCGTTCCGTCTCCCCCGGGCTCCCTTCCGCCGTCGTTCGGTACAGTTGGCGACAGTCTGGAAATCGTTTCTCATAAATTATTTATTCAAACATTATCGCTTCCGGTGATAGCGATTTGTCCCCCGCGCCCCGGGCGGCCGGCCGGCCGGGTGCCCCGGTCCGGTGCTCGGTTCACTATCAGTTCCGGTCGCCGGTCGTTGGTCACAGCCGCTCCGACGCTAACCACGGTTCGGTGTTGGATGTATTTATTTAGGATAAGATTACCGGGCTGCCGCTGTCACCCGGCAGCGTGGCGTGTGATTGACTTTAACTAAGTGCAAGGAAACAATATCGCAATGTTCGCCGGACGATGGGCCGTGCCTTTCCGGTGGCCCGTTCGCCTTTTGGAAACGCTTCGCACATTCGTAAAGATGAAATTCGAAACATATTAGAATCAATCCTTCGGACAAACGAGTTCGGATTCAATTTAGTGATTTATTCGTGCCATAAATAAATGCTGCCGTGTTGCTGTGTGTTGGTTTTTCCCGCCCAGTGGAGGCCTCTACCGGCTGTTTTCTCGCTCGGCCAGCCTCGGATGGCCTCGGAAGCCGGTACCAACGAATGTTACCTTTGATTTACGGCCCACACTCCTGACGTGGACAGTAGGGCCTGGAAAGTAATTCAATTGGGCAAATATATTACCAACTTCAAATTGATTTATAAGCGCCGACGAAAGCTAAATAAGATGATTTCGTTCGGTTTGGGCCCCCCACCCCCATCCCGATTGAGCCGTTGACATACGGTCCCCAGCACGGTCGGAGGGGGGACCATTACTTCCAGCCTGGAAACGGTGCCGGGGAAAAAGAATGATTCTAACCACTTCCGGCATGATCCGGGTTTGATCGGTTACAGTGGCGCCTTTTTTCGCCGAACGTCGAATAATGTCTTCATCGTCGACGCATTAATCGGAGCACCGCAAAAAGGGGAGCGTGCAACAGACCGGAAGCCCGAGTGCCTGTGTTTATTAGAACCGAATTCGGAACAGTACAAAAAAAACACAAGCAATTGGCTCCGTCGATACATAGAGCCAAGGGCTGGGCAGAGAGTGATGCGAATATGCAAAACAGCATTGCTTGTACTTCCGGGTACGTGATCGGAATGGCAGTTTGCACCGGAAGTGGTCGGCCGAGAAGCATTTGCATCTCACGGCAAGCACGTGTGTGTGTCGGGGTGTGTGTGGCAGGATGCTCTGGCGGGCTTCCGAATGATTTGGTGGGGTGGCCCAGAAAGATGGCAACAAAAGTGGCAGGCATTTCGCTTCCATCTCGATGGCTGCCCCCGTCCGCTGATCCGTCCGTCGTCCGCCTCCGTTTGGGAAAATGCAGATTGCGAGGAAAATGCTGCTGCTGAGCGCATCACAAAATTGTGTGGCTCAGTCGGGCCCCGGGGCTCGGAAACCCGTCCGAACGGCGGAGCCGATCGAACCTGCACACGGAGCCGAACCGGCGAATGCAATGAAAAGTCGATTATTTCTTTGTTCGGGCGGGACCCGTAATGGAATCATCTCGAAGCCCGCACGGAGCTGCACCTGGACGTGACTTTTTAGTGGCTAATGCAGACTGCCAATTTCGGGCCCGGGCCGGGTAAAGAGGTTTATGCTTTTCACCGTTCCGCCGGGTCTTATGCTCGCACGGAAGATGCCGACCGAGGGCGACAAAAAGTAGCGCAAAAAAAAAATGCCGGGAAACCAAAGGAACCGGCGACTGAAATTGCTTCGAAACGGACCGAAAGCGCACCTTCCGAAAGGCGCTCGGAAGGAGTTTTTCGGTCACCGATACTTCGGCCGCAGCTCAGCCAGCCAGAGCCTTTTACTTCATCACTCGCTGGCGCTGGCCGCACGGTGGATCCGGCGCACCCGGGATCTGCCCGCTGGCTAGTAAGTGTCATTTTGTTGAATCGTGACCGACGACGACGACGGTTTCGGGCAGAAGGAAGGAAATTAAAGCCTGATAAATAAATCAAGTCCATCTTTTCATGGCCGTGCCGTGTTTTAGTGTGTCCGTGCTGGCAAAGACACCGTTAGCCAATTCGCAGCAAAAGCCCTGGCCTTGCCCGCCTTTTCACCGGAGGAACCGGAGGTGAATGTGTTTTCTTGGCCGAGCGGCATAGAAAAGCACCCAAGCCGAGGGAAGGGTGGCCAAGAAAAAGCGACGAGCGTAGTGCACGTCGAAGAAACTAATAGAATTCCTAAAATTTCGCCAACTCGCCAAGGGTTGGTGCAGCAACAAAAAAAAAGGAAACGAACACAGTTCGCAGCGGGAAACGGGAAATGAAATTGCACGATTTGAAAAACACTTTTCTTCGCGCTGCATTTCCCAGTCAGTTTTGTGAGCGAAAGTTGCACTAACTGCAAATGGGCGCGCGGAGTGAATAGCATAAAAGGCTCGCCCGAAAGGTCCTGGGCGGGCGCGTGCATTCAGCAGGTGTACCGTTGCGATTGAAGGAGAGTAAATACGGGCACGGGCGCGCGCACGGCGCAACATTTGTCTCTAAAATTGGCCAACACACTCGTTCTTCAGGGTTTCAATTTCGTGCAAAATGTTTCCCGTAGCTCGACGTTGGTGGCAAAAAGCGCAAACCCATTATGGGTCGGTTTTGGGGATTCTTGGGAGCACATTAGAGCGCGGTAGTTTGCTAGGCTGTTCAATAAGTTTTGCACTTCGATAAGAAAAACACGGTTTTATGGTTTGAAATACTCTTTATTATTCAGTATAATCTCGCTGAACATACTCGTGATCGAAATCCAATTAATTCAATCTCTGAAGTGGAAGGGCTTCAAAATACGATACGATAAACAAACAAACCAACAAACGGACAAACAAAATACGATTCCACAGCTATTATGACTTCATCATTTGATTTAAAACACTTTCCATGCATGACATTTTTGAGGTCTAGGAGCAGATGAAAGTCCCTAGGAGCCAAATCTGATGAGTAGGGTGGATGTTCCAACAATTCGAACTTTAATTCGAATTAAAAACTTTTTTCTTCTGCAAATCGGTCTTTTTTCACGATTTATTTCCTTCCGTTGGTCTAAAAGATCACAATAATATTCAGAATTCAATGTTTTACCAGTTTGCAAGTAATCCACTAACAACGTTTCATTCATATCCCACGAAACTGATGCCAATACCTTTTTGGCTGATTTCAGGGCACGAACCTGTTTCGGAGCCGAAGAACCAGATACACACCACTTCTTAGTCTCTTGTTTTAATTCAGGATCTTGGTGACCCAAATATCATCTATAGAAGTGAGATGACACAAAAAAATCCACTTTATCCTTTTCTAAATGTTCCATTGTTAGTAAGGGCAGCACCCATTGTGCACAAAGTCTTCTGAAACCCAATATCTCAGTCAAAATATTGCCCAATTAGATGCCTAGGGCGTCTACTATATCTTTTTCACTCCCTCGACGTTTTTCCATATCGTATTGGATTTTTTACAATTTTTTTTTGTTATATTTTTTCTACGATTTCAAGTGTTGTTTCTGTTTTTGGATCGTCCTTGACATGGATAATTTTGAAGGCTTGTACGACCACGTTTAAATTCAGAAACCATCTTTTTTTAATAAACTAATTGAAGGCGAAGAGTCTTTGACTTTTTCTGTTTTAAAAAATACTGTGATACGTCGATACTAAATGGCTTGTAAACAAAGAATGAACTTACCGATTTAAATTAATCTTCACATACGAATAGTAATAAGGAATAGTATACCAACATAACAAAAACACAATTAGGCTAGCAGCCGCGCCCTCTGTTATTGAACCACCAAACTTAATCTACAACCCAGTAGTTGAATTGAAACGGGTCCCCTTTTGCTGACTTTACACAAACCACGTATGGAGCGCCAACAGTTAGCCAATAGTTACCAAGAAAGCGGGAAAGTCATCGAGCGCTCGATGATAAGGCAAGCAGAGTTCGTAAAAGCGCTCCTGCGATGCGACAGCCAAACATCAAAGCCCGGTCGGTGTTGTGCCCACCGCGGATGATGTTTTATTCATTTCTTCCACTTCAAATTACGCGGCTCCATACGGCGGCGGCTTTCAGATATGAAGTCCTTCACAGATCCATCGAAATCCTTGCTAGAGCAGACGCCAAACAGACGCCGAGTGACGTATATACACTCCGAGTAATGATCACACTTCTTTAATCCTTTGCCACAATGCCCCGCACGCCGACCGCACGCCGCTCGAACTTATCGCTGTTTGGCCAGAGTGTTTCCGGAAATGGGGTCTTTCCAGCCGGAAATGGCAACGATAGCGGCAATAATCATCGCCCCCCACAATCGACGGTAATTAAGAATCGGAGAACCGCAGCCTTGCCATCGGTCCGGCACCTCCCTAATTGGCCCCACGCGCGCGCCCCCGTGTCTATCGTTCCAGCTTCCGGCTGCGCGCTGAGTAAACATTCGCGGCCCGATTGACTGTAATGATGGTGGTCGTGGTTTTAACTTTGGCACTTCCGCGCGCGCCAAGCGGCCAAAGAAAAGCTCCCCGGGTCGGGTCGAGTTCATCAAATTTAATTACAACAATATTCATTTTCAGATAAATATAACGCTGGCCCGGCTTCGCAAACACGGGACCGCGGGACCACGGGACCACGGGATTGTTTGGCGAGAACCGTGGCACCAGCCGTCGTCCTCGTCCTGTTTGAGCTTGGGCTGGCAGATGACACATTTGCCACCGCTCTTGCCGGAGTATCGTTTCTTCGTGAGCGAGCAACAAATGAAACGAGCCTGCCATCCATCTTCACGGAGTGCCCCCCGCAAACCCGGAACCCCCGGGAGCCACGGAAGAGATCCAGCTCCAGGCGGGTGCGTGAGAGGAAATAAATAAATTAAATCCAAGAGGGAGAATACAATGGAATTTAATATTCACACTTCACCACCACGCAATGGCCACGAAGGACTCGAGAGGACGTGTCCTTTGGGACACTCACCCTGCTGTTGCCACTGCTGTTGAGGTGCGGAAGCAACAAGAGAAATGGCGAGAAGCTCTTGGGAGCAAATGACAAAGCTTTTTAATGTTTTGCCCGATCGCAATGATAACGATGATCCCGCCCGGCATCGAAGGCCCAACAGTTTACCAATTGTCAAGATTTTGGCACTTCCGACGTCACCGAGTCGGTCGGAGCGCATCATTAAACACTTCTCATTACGCTGGGGGATCACTGGGAAAGAAAGAACCGTGCGACAAACAGCGCGTTCACGGCCCGGTGCGGAAGGGAAAATGTCCTGCCAGGCACAATGGGTGATTGCTTTCGGCCCACGGCTGCAACCTAACCACCCCGCCACGAAGGCTAATCAACGGACAATGGGCCGGAGATGGCCCAATGAACGAGTGACGACGCCTTCGCGCTCGCTAAATGAGCGGCCGTCGACCACGGTTTGCCCACCGTGTCCAGGAAGAAGAATGTGCAATCGTCTTTCCGTTGACGGTTCATCGAGATACGGAAGCGGTCCTATGGCCGGTTGGCTTCCGAAGGGACTCGCTTCACGTTGCGAGCAGTAGTTCGTTGTGCCTAAAACGGGCCAACCGAATTCCATTACTGCAATAACATCGTTCTTTTGAATTAGATCCATTTATTCTCATCAATTCCAAGGTAGCTAATGTTATTGAATCCCTCTCCTTGAGTGCATGATGAAAGTAGGGCAGAATGAAATTATTATCCCGAAAATGGAACATTTACTTGGAGGTTTGCTCACATTTTATGCTAGGTTGGGGAAAAAGAAAACCGTCATTATTGGTTGGAATTCAAAATTTAATTTTGGAATTTAAAGATTAAGAAGTTTCGACGTTCCTGAGCAGAGTCGCATATTCACCGTTTTATTATATAGTTTGTTGCCATTTTATAGGCAGCTTCATAATGTCTCTCCTAAAGAAGTCTTGGTCGTTATTGGCGAAAAACTCTAGTAATCGATTTTCACAATCCTCTGTAGATCTCAATTCCTTATCACTAAGGAATTATATGCAACACCTCTTGTGTTGGCCAATTCTGGCCATTTTTGGTCGATTGCTAGTTTCAAACGGTGCAGTTGCTGGTAACAGAGACCTGAATTTTGTGTTTGGCCACACTGAAGCAACTCATAATAAAGTAATCCTTTCAAGTCCCACTAAATACTCAGTAGAACCTTCCTGTCCATTGGTTCGGGTTGGGCACCGGTTCACCAAGCTATGGCCATGATCATTTTCGCACCATAATGTCCCATTTCCCAGTCCTAGGGCTTCTTTTTTAATTCAGCTTTGCACCGACCGTCCTGCCTGTGAGAGGCGCATCTTTAACATAAAAAGTAACTGAACTAAAATTGCACATAACTAGCAGTTAAAGTATCGGTACCATAAACACCAGGCACAATTTCAGCGGCCTGGTCTGCATTTTCACCATTATCGAAGAAAATCTGTAAAATGTACTGAATTTTCTCTTTGGTGATCTCGATTGTTAACACTCTGTAACTCTCAACTTAATGGAGCAAAAAAAAAACAGCAAAAGACGGTTTTAGATTGAAATGTCGTCAGCATAATCTTTACGAGGTACCGATCACTAAGGCCGTCTACCGAGAGAAACATGAATTTCTTTTTCCCCAACCTAATACAATCGGTTGGCGGCTCATTGCTGATGTCTAATCGGTGCCTAAGTCGCAAAAATTCCGTTGCTCAAAGATCCGTTTCCTCCTTTTCTCGTTCTCGGACGCAAAACGCGGTGCAACCACGCGTTTCTCTGTCGTGACCGGCCGTGGCACCGTGGCCGGGTCAACCGGCCTCGAACACACAGCTTCACTTCGTCACTCCCGGATGGCCAGCGCATAACGGACGGTCGGATACATAATTTATCGGCCCACTTTATTTAAGCGAGTCCGCTCAAAATTCCGCGAAATGATTCGTTTTAATAATAAAAACAACATCGCGCTCCTTACGCGCCGGGCTGCGCGTCCGGGACGTTCACATTTTGCGCACGGTGCCCAAGTGTCGATTTATGCTGTCGAGAGGATCCGCGGGTTCGCACAGTGTTCGGCCATCGATGCGCGGTCGCATTGTAATTATCAAATTATACCGTGTGCATCGGAGATGGACCGGCACCGCCGGCAGCACCACAACACGCGGCAACCCGGAACAGGCCGATCGGTGCATCGGAGCGATTTTCGAATTGCAATTTGTTAATAAATTCACACATAATCAGCGCCCGAGTTTTCGATAAGCGAATCTCGCGGTGCGTCGTGAAACGGTTTATTAACACCTTGGGTGCGCCTCCCTTTCCGGGAGTCGATGCGGCCCGGGTCGGCGAACGGCACATCTTCAAATATTGATACGGGACGGGCTTCCAGGCGATGTGTTGAAACGAAAAGTGAGGGCTACAAGACGTTCACGGGTCATCGTCTCACGGCACGGATTGATTGTTTTCGGCACGTTCGGCATTCGGCACTTTTCGACGGAGAGTTTCGACTTTCATTTCCCTGAGCGCTTCACACGATCGCCAGTTCGCAGCGGCATGTCGAGTTCTGTTTAAAATGTATTTAATATTTTTTAATACGAGAAAGAAGTTTTTGTTGATTGCTGACTCGTTTGGACAACGTGAATGGTGTTGTTAGTACACGCTCTAAGCTAAACATAACAAGCAGATGCTTCGGGGATGTTTCGATGCGTGTTGCACCTAAAACCCCCATTCTGGCCATTAACCGGCCGATCAATTCTGCTTATGTTCAAGCTTTCGGGCAACAACACAGCGAACAACAAGGTTCCCATGGCTTCCCGCTGTGTGCGCTGAATTTGTTTTCTGCTCTACGTATTTTTAACAAGCAAATCTATTTTATACGTTCCCTTCAGCTCGGCCCGGAAGCGGCCAGCATCGTGCGCTGTGTAATATGCCAGGGACCCGAGCACGCCATAAATAGTGCCGGAAATATTGCACCGCAATATATCATTTTTCTAATCGAGTTACTTGTCCCCGTCCTGCAAAGGGGTCGCCGGTACCGCGGTGACCGATACCAGACTCTTTATCGTTGTACTCATGAACACTTTTGGTGTATGATTGCGCGCGAAGGTGGCGCGGAATGTCCTAGCACCGTCCAACGGATGCATCCCAGCGGTGCAGAGTGGTTCGCAGCTCAGGCACACAGGGCCACAGGAGTCGGGAAGGAAAACACCCCGAAGGCAGCGAAGCTGTGTAGTGCTCGTGTATTGTGCGCCGCGAAAAAAGATGCATGAGCCGGGTTGTAGGGTTTCAGTCTATTATTTATTTACCAACCAGATAGTTTGTGCAGGATTTCTAAACAAAATAATTTTGATTTATTTCACGCCGACCACTAAATGCCGGGCTGAAGCCATTGATCAAACATTTGCATCTTTATTTCTTTGCTTGTTTTCGCGTCGCTTGCTTGTTTGCGGTTCGCTCCGGCAGTGACAGAAACGTGTGTTGATTGTGATTAGTCGTTTTTTCGTTTTTAAACAGGTTTCAATTGTTTAACAAACGACTGTTCTTTGGTTCCCATATCCAGGCCTTTTTTGGAAGGATTTTGCTATTTTCTATTGGCTAAACAAAGAAATGATTTGAATATTTAGCTCCAGTGGCAGCACGCAGCCCAATGAACCAGTGAACTCGACGATGACGATGAATGAATGAACGAACCTTTTCGTCGATTCCGTCGATTCATTCACGTGTGAGACGTTCTTCTCACCACTCACTCTGGCGTAGCTCAATTTCGTACGCTCTCTCTCTCTCTATCGCTGTGTTCCTACTCAAAATTTAATATGCTCAAATTTATGCTCAAATATATGCTCTCCGAGCCCCCCGAATGATTCGGGTCCAATCATCCGAATCGCATCCGAACGCGGCCCGAACCGGACTTTTTTTGGTGTTCCCCCGAAAAATCGTCATTCAGTCCATTCGCGTTCTTCGGGTTTGTCTGGTAGTGTGTTGGGCGGCGCAGGGTGTTACCGTTTTTTTTGGTGGAGCTATTTACATTTTAGGCTAATCACCCTTATCAACACTTCTTCCAGGTGGCAAAGAGCGTTTTTTTTCTGGTAAACTTTCGTTGCTTTCGGGCGATTTGTGCAAAAATGATCAACACAGTCGCCGTGGGGCCGTTTCCCCGTGTCGTTCGTTCAAAAAGTCGTCATCGGACACTGCGCCGGGAACCTTCAATCCTTCGCCTGCATACAGTGTGTGGCCCCCCCTCTGAAGTAAATGATACGTTATAGTAATCATCCTTCCGCAGGCGAAATAAATTTTATATCCCAAAAGAGAGGATCGCACGGAAGCCGCCTCTCGAGGGCGCGCGAAAGTGGGACGAGGACAGAACTTCGACCAACCACGTGCACATGACGTGACACGAGTAATACTTTGGCCCGAGCTCCTCCTGGCAGCTGCAGCAGCAAAACCCGGAGGTGATGCAGTACTGCAGCCCGAGGAGCTATGTTTACACACACACACACACACGGAAGCGGATTTGGGGCATAAAGTCGCAGCAGAACGCGTGTTCCGTAAATCAAAAATGGCCGGCCGGTATTAAATGGCATTCTATGGTGTGTCTACCTGAGCAACTAAACGACCGAAAAGGCCGTATCGCACTCCGTGCTGTATGTTTGCTAGCAAACAATGTTAAAGTAGGCAACGGCTATTAAGACTTAGCGCCCATCGAAGGCGGGATCGTGTTTCCCAAAACCGCCCTCGTGGTTGAGGCCAGATTCACGTAAACAGCTTCCCTGCGCTCCGGGAAATATGAAGCGCTGCACTGCTTCACCTCCTTTGCGCCCAGAGCTGGTATTAGCCGCTTTGGCCGGTGCCGGCTGCTGCAATCATTAAACCGTTGAAAATGACACCGGCTTCGTGGTCCATCTGGTCGGCCAGCGGCGACGCATTGCGTTACGCCACCATAAATCTTGGGTTGCCTCTCACAGGAGGGGCAATCATCGCCCGGCCATCGGTCGGCGTGTCACGTCCACGTCCACCAGTCACGCATGTAATCAAAATAATCCACCCCGTTTCGGTTGGTCCAGCCGCCGCGCCGCTGAGACCACCCCGAGCCTGGCGGGAGATGTTTCTTCCGCGGGCGACGGCGACGGGCCGAGCCCACGGTGTGACAGGTGACGCTGGGCTTCGTGGCACTTCTGTCGCGACGGACCTGTCAGCGACTTGTCAGAGCTTTTGTGCAAACAAATTAAAAATAAATAAAATGATTTCGGTGGCCGCCGCGACGCGCGCCGCCGAACATCTCAGGGCATCGCCAGGTCGGGCTAAAACCGGAATAAATTACGGTGACGGCCACGGACGGACTGTGTCGGGACGGCACTTGGCGTCACGTGGCGTGTAACGCACGAGCCCCGAGAGTGTCACTTTACGTAAGCTCCGAGCACGAGCTTTCGCCACTTCGCGAAGCCGTTTCGCAGGACGAATGAATTAATGATCAATCAAACAAAAAGTCCGGAATGAATTGATCATTAGCGTCATCGACATCGCAAGGCCTCGATGATACCGTCGGGCGGGGGTCGGGGTTGCGCATGATTCGATTATTTTTTACGCGCACTTGAAATGCGCGTCCTTTGGCCCCTGACGGCCAGATGATTTTCTTCGCCCTGTTCTAGGTCAAGGGAGCTATATTTTTCCCGACCGGGGGCCAAAATTAAGCACGCTATAAAGTGTGGTGGGAATGAAACAAAAATGAAAATACCGAAAAAGAATGCGCAAAGGAACGATGAGATGCATTCAATCACCGACTCATCGGGGAATTCATTTTTATTGTGGTATTTATGAGCCGACTGCCTTCGTTAATTTCATATGCAAAGAAAAATGGCTTCAATTAGCGGCGCTACCGTCAACCACCCGGCAGCAACACTGCCCCGAGAAACGGCAGCCTCGCAGATTCTTGAAGTTAAGAAACCAACATCCGAAGGCAGGCAGTCGTTGGAAAATTTCTAAGCTTCTTTAGGACCAGACATCAGACATGGGCGGGCGAGAGATTTTTGGCACCCCCGAAAAGATTTGATAGTAACGAGCGTGTGGTACCGGGCGCGCGGTTTAATGTCGCTACAATTTGTAATCTGCGCCGGCCGAACCTGAGGCGAAGCCGTGCCCCCCCCCCCCCACCAATCAGACGGGCAAGGGCCTTGGGCACCCCGCCGAAGGCTTTTTAAGACTTTACCGCGCCGTAAACTGGGTGCGGATGCGCACCGGGAACTGGTTGAGCTCGTGTGAGAAATGTGCGCCGATAAATAAAAGTCCTACCACGTGACGCGCGCCCGGCCGGCCGGATGATGCACGCGATGGCATGTTGTGCTCCGGTTTTTAGTGTCGACACATTTAACTTTTATGGTACACAATATTATTGCACATTAAGAACGAACGCCAATAACTCAAAACTCAAACAGGGAGCCGGAGGCGTGACGGGCGCCGGCGACAGTGGCACCGATAGAGGGGGGCCACCGGAAGTGGCAATGAAAGTACCGTTAAACCGGGCGTATTCGTGTCTCTAATTATTCGGGCGCAATGAACACATGTCTAACAATTATAATACCCTGCGTAAGACGCACTCCTGCCGTGAAATGTGTCGTGGAGCATAAGCTCTGCAAATAAGTTGCGACGGGGCCCCGGTAAGAGTGTTACTAATGACTAAGATAAATATTGTCTCTTTGAGCGGCTTCCATGGGGCCTGAGGAGCGGGGGGCGCGGTGGCAAAAGTATGTTTCCGGTTTGCGCCCCAGAAAGCGCGTGCCCGGCTTGACATGATTGTCAGCCGGTGCCATTTGCAGGCAGCCACTGTTGGCACGCAGCACGGATCTATGCTGCGTACACAGGACACACCCCGTTTCTTAAGGTGCCTGGAGCTGGATCCTCTATACGAAGCCCCCGGGGGACAACCGGTGATGGCGCGGGCACGCACTTGAGACGATCGCTACGAACGGGAACGGTTGCCACGGCGCATTGGCCATTAACATTTGCCATCCGATAAAAGCGTTCGCAACGTTAGTAAACGCATTTCTTTAGATGTCTGGCTGTCGAACAGGAATCGCTGACTGAATCGTTCTAGTTTGTGTACAAGCTGGGCCATTGGAAGTGGAAGCATTGTGACTTTGAACGCGAAATTAACACTGACATTATGCCGACGTATTCCATCACTTTGGCCAATGTTTCGGCGGAGATGGTAGCAATTTCTTGGCGAATATTGTTCTTGCTGCACTCCTAGAGTCCTTGGCTTGTTAGCGGTATACCTTGGACTTCAAATATCCTTCAATTAATTGATTGTTGGTTGAGCTGTGAGACGCTATCTTGTTAGTATCAGTAACCGCCATTTCCACAAACAATTGGCATCACATGATCCGTTATCATGGCCCGGTAAGGCTCAGCATTAGTTTCTATAATCGAATAGACACACACAAGGCTCAGCATTGATAGTTGCCATAGCTCCATCGTCGTGTTCAAAAAACTACAGCCCAATGATCCTCGCAAATATCCGGTCCATTTTAAATATTTTGACTATAATAATTCTATATCCAGCTCCCGTCAACGTCTCCGCATGTCAGTAATCGATGTTTGTAAGACTTAATTTATATTTTAACTTACCCACGCTCAGGATTATAATATAAGAAAAATGTTTGTTAGTAGATCATAAGTAACCGTGCTTGATTAAGCTCCTACGCTCGTCAAGCTTGAAATAAACAATAAGCAATAAACAATAAACAAATAACGCATAAACCGGTAAATTTTTTGGTCGTAAACAAGGTGCTGTTCGGCTAATTGAGGGTTTTCGAAAGCATAAAATCGACTGTTACCAATAGCCGCCGATATTGGTAGAGCCAGCTAGCCGCCACTGGCATGCCAGGCCGCAAACAAGCTGCGAACAAGTTGCAGACCCGCTTACGAGCCAAGCCAAGCCAACGAGCCAAGAGAGATGATCACCGATCGACTCACGAGTGAGAGAGGTAGGATCATCGGTCGACACTCTCTGGGACACTCTTGGCATTACGAAAGAACCAGGAGTGATAAGCGAAACGCCGGACCAGACGGACTAATTTTGAGTCGCTTCTTTCGGATCGCTTCTTTCGTGATCGATAATAAAGGACTTCAAGATACGGAACGGTCGCGGTGTTTGACTATTACCAACACTCAAAATTATATCCGAGAGTGTTTAGTAACACTCAAAGGCAAAACAAATCAAAACCCGGCAAGGGAAAAACCAACCAAGTCCCGGTAAGGGCAAACCATAGTGCGTACGCTTAGTGAGTTCGCGCGCGAAGTTTAAAACTGGAAGCGATGGCGGGAAGTGACGATCTCCCGGGCAGTGCGGCGAAGGCCAATGAGTTGGCTAGGTCTTGTACTTAATTTCTATCAGTGATTGGACGATTTTCGAAAACGATATCCTGTATTGTTTTACGATTTCCGATGTTGTGTCTGTTTTTTGACGTTTTTGACATGGATCGTCTTAAAGGCTACTACGACCATGTTTAAACTCAGAAACCCCTCTTTTAACCACCTAATTAAAGGGAAGAGTCCTTATACACTTTCAACATTCGTTCATAATTTTCCTTTGCTTTTAAACCTTTCAAAAATAAAAATTAAATCACTGCACGATACTTGATTTTTTCCATTGTAAAAAATACTGTGACATGTCGATACTAAATGGCTTGTAAAAAAAAAACTAAGTGACCGATTGAAATGAAACTTCACATACGTTCATTGAAGAGTGTACCAATATACAAAAAAAAATAGACTCGTAGCAGCGCCCTCTGGTATCGACCCGCAAAACTTTATACACAGCCTAGTAGGTATGGGGTTGCCCAATGCGTCCTCTTCGGATGGCCCAAAAACTCCGACATAGTACTCTAATATATGTAAGGGGGCAAACACTACGTTATGTCAGATAGTGCGAGTAGTTTTGGGGCGACTGTTTGCCTGCTCGACATTTTGACGTCTTTTATAGTAGAATGCGTACTTCACTAAACCCTGTCCCATTGTCTGGCGGAGAACGATTTGAGGTCGAGCCGAGAACAACTTCAGGTATAAAAGGATCACAGATTGACGATTGAGGGACAGTTACGGAATACAAGTGAATCAGTGAAGACTATTGTTAACAAGTGTGAATAAAGCAGAGAAAAACGGAAAGATTTTTGTGTCTCTGACTTTACATATATCTAAAAGCCAATAAGCGAGTGTCTAGCACGCTCTTTTTTAAATTAAAGAAGTAGCTAAAAGCTAAAGCTGACACTTGAATAAAGCGCTCACCTTCGTTAATATTGCTTTCTTTGATAGGTAAAAATTTAACGGAAAGTATGAAATGGCTTTCCTATGATCGAAAACATGAAAAAACCATTAACAATAAACTTAAAATGAGCGGCATAATGCAAATTAATACGCAAAGCAATGCAAACACAATCAATACCCATCAATATGGCGACGCGCAATTGGATTAGAATCTCCAAGACCGAAATAAAGCACCATTCCCGGCACAACCGGGATCCGGGAAGGATCGAAGCTAATCATACGTTTTATTCATCGGCAACAAATACCTCCCTGAAAGGACGAAACAGAGCAGGCCCAATTAGGGGCAGGCATTCCGAAACCGTCATTCCGCACCGTGGCCGGTTCGTGGCCGGTTCCGGAGCGCAACAGATGCACAGTCCGGACCACTTACCCGGCCGCCGGACAGTGGGGAATATTCTAAAACAATGCGCCACTGATTCCGTGACGGGGCTATCCACGCGGCCAGCAAGCGACCCCCGGGGGCCGATGGGGGACCAATTTTTTGTGTGGAAAATTTAGCATCATTCCCGGTTGCCATTTGTCCGGACCGGATCGGATCGGATGTGCCATGTAAAGTGGTACGCCCGAGCGTCGAAGTGACCGGTTTTGTGGCGGCGCAATCCATCGGCGGAGTCCAAAAGATGCCGGACGCCCGATGAGATGGACTGGCCGTGATGGCCGCGCGCGTTCGGGGAAAATGCCGCTCTCCCGAGAAAACTCCCCGGGACTGCCGGGGATGGTGAAACAATGAAAAGCTTTTAGATGAACCAAAGTTCGGCCAGCACGAGCCGAGCCGTGCGCTCTGCGCTGTGTGACAGTGACGACACAATAGGGTCCGTTAGCAGCAATCATTCCGGTGGCCGCCTGGTGGCCTCGGTGCAAGCGGAGTGCAAGCGGAGTGAGCGCAAAGTTCGGCGGGAAAACTATTTTGCCGGACGGAACGGGACGGGTTGCATCCCGCCGGAGCGTGACACGCAACAATGGTAATCCTATTCGGAGCAAATTAACTACGATGCACCAGGCGACCAGGAATTAATCTGAAAGTTTAGAAGTCATTCAATCGAAAGTTTAGATCCGCATCCTGATAGTTCCGAGGCCAGTAAGCGGTTCGCTTTGCGAATGTTCGGAAAGGGGAGGGCGAGTTTCTATTGCTATTGAGCAGCATTTCGAGCAGGAACTCGAATTTACAAAGGCACTCTTTCGAAAGTTGACGTAGCTGCGAACTGCGAACGAAACGAAGCGAAGCGTTATGCAACTAAATGCAACAGTACAATTGTCCTGTAAACCTATTAATTGTGGTATTTAGACGAAATACCATATCGTTGCCCACTAGCCGGAAGTCTGCAACTGGGGAACATCTTTGTTCCGTGCCGGTTCACCAACACCCACGGCCCATTGTTTCGTTCCCAGTTCGGGATTTTCGTAGATTGACAGGAAATTCCCATCATTTCAAAATAGCATAAATATCAGATACAGAATTCGACTGCGTGGTGGTCAGGATTGCTTCGCGGGTCACGGTGATGACTGCGAAAACAGAGCGCCACCAGCAACAGCAGCAACAGAGACAGTAATTCGGATTCTGGCGAACGGGGAAAAAGATCAGTCACATGAATCGCGGGTCCGTTGGATTTTAGCGTTGGGCTGGGATTTTTCACCGCTCCGGCCGCGAGAGAAGAATGAGGAAAATGTGAAGAATGTCATCTGGATGGCACCGGGGCGACATGCGTTTTCCTTGTGGTGGAATAAATTTCCGTAAATCATGTGTTTTTTTTCGGCTTGGTTGGCTTGGTTGGCTGCCACGTTGACAAAAGATCTTCACGACGCTCTTCGCAACGAAGTTCGCCCACCGGCGGGACCGGCGGCCGACTTTTTCAGTTCATTGCTGGAAAATGAACTCCCTCGCCGACGCCGCGGGGCCCGAAGTTTAACTCATGATTTGTGGCGTTTGTCGTTGGCAGCAGTCAATAGGGACGGCGACGGCGGCGGCCTGACAGCATAAGCCAAGTCTCCAGGATTTCGTCAGCCAGCTGAGCGAGGCGGTTGCTCAAAACCATGCCGATGCCGGCCCCGTTTCCCAGTGGGCCGGAGACACCGGAGAAAAAAAGCGCTGCGTAATGTTGAACATCTGAGACCCGGATGATGGATTCCTAGAAGAAGTCCTGCGGGCGTGAGTGATTGTGTTTTCCAGCCGTGCGTGCGTGCGTGCGTGTGTGGGTGGGCTGGGGTGCGTGATGGTGGGTGGGTGGTTGGTTGTTCTTTTTGTCCGACTTCACTCTGACTGTGCCGCACTCCGGCGTCGTTTCTTACAACTTTTCCGACCTCCGACCACTCCTACGGACGATCGGCTCCCCGACTCACGGATGCGGATGATGAAAATGATAATTTACCCGTGAAGATACATCCGACGATATGTCATCGACAGATTCGTTGACGAGCCACACTCTGACGCCCGGGTGGCCTCGCGGTGGCCCTGCCAGACCCACCCGAAGCGAGCGCCAGGATCGGCGCGTCGATGTCTATTTGCATACAATTTGCAATTTATCTCCCGGTGTCAGCCCGCAACGCCCTCGGCAGGTGATCGGAGGCGGCGGTGGCGGCGGTAACGATGGTGGCGATGGCGACGGTGACGTCGGCGACGGCTGACAATCCTTAGACGCTGCCGTGGCGCTTCGATTCCCTCGGAAATGGTCGACCCGATCCGGGTGCCCTCGAGCGCGAGCGCCGATAGGAAAATGGCGCTGTTTCGCTTTGTTCTGGCGCCACGGCGATTGTGGGGGGCTGGGGGGCAGGACGAAAGTGTTGATGCTGGCATTCATGGGGTACGATAATCTGACAAATTGAAAACCGGTCGCTCGTTTGGTGGGACGGTCCCAGGGCCGCGCCGCAGTCGATTCAGCACAGATTCTTTTCCGGACTGTTTGAAACCTAATTGTGGAGATTCTCATCAAACTTCGTCACCAGAGATTGATTGGACCGGGCGGGGTTTTGGAGGAGCAAAGTTTTCGTGCCATTTTCCGAGCCAATTTCGCGTTCGAATCGCATCTTCCGGTCCGATTGGTAGCTGGACACGGCAGAGTGGCAGCTCGCTTACGGTGTGCTGCTACAATACTCGGATACAATAGTTTAGTTTACATTTGGTTTGGTTTTTTAAGTTAGTCACTTTCTGTTTAGATGAGATGAGAGAAACGCATTGGTTACAGAAATGATGAATTTTTGTTTAAATTTAATGTATACAATAACGAACTACGAAAGTATTTTTCCAAGATAACCTTGTGTTAGAATTTAATAGAATTTTCGCCTACCATGTGCTGTAATTTGTGTTTTTTATGGTAAAAATCGATGTAACATTTCAAGGGTTGTGCAAAACATGCCCAAAAACCTTTGTACATAAAATAGGAAAAAACTGTGTTGGAATATTTGAAGCTTAGAAACTCGTGTTGTTAGTAAAGGTGGAAAAATTGTCAATTTCATAAGCAGCTAGGCACCATGCATATCAGCACCAATTGGGTAATTATTAATTAGTACCATTGTCCAACAGTTATAAAACACAAACAATAGACCAACGGATTACCACAAAAACAGCATGAACTTTATCTTCAAACCTTCAACGAACTTCAAACTATCAAAGAAACAAACCACAAACCGTCCCTTCCAACAGTCACCGACAGATAAGGGCCCCGCAAACTGGAATAGTTGATACTACTTCTGGCCACGATACATGTTCAATAAGTTAAGGCTTAAGAAATAGCATTAATAAATATATAAAGTCACAATTTGTAACATTTGTTGCGACATTGGGATCTGTCCCCCTTTAGACGCTTTGTTAGACGACGCTTCAACAAATAAACTAGGCACACACTAAAACATGTCCACTCGGTCCGACGGGTTGAAACTAGTCCCTCCGACACTGCTCACTCTCGGTGTTGACGATGATATCCTTATTGTTACCAATAGCCGCCGATATTGGTAGAGCCAGCTAGCCGCCACTTGCATGCCAGGCTGCAAACAAGCTGCAAACAAGCTGCAGACCCGCCTACGAGCCAAGAGAGATGATCACCGATCGACTCACGAGTGAGAGAGGTAGGATCATCGGTCGACACTCTCTGGGACACTCTTGGCATTACGAAAGAACCAGCAGTGATAAGCGAAACGCCGCGAACGGCGGACTAATTTTGAGTCGCTTCTTTCGGGTGACCAATAAAGGACTTCAAGATACGGAACGTTCGTGGTGTTTGATTATTACTAACACTTATCGTAGTTCATAGTGTTCCTTACTTTGAGACACTTCTCCTGATTCTATAGATTTCCCAACCAAAAAACCAAAATATACTTACTGTTGAGTATAAAAACCGGAATTGTGGAGCAACAATCCTTGGTTCGAGCATTACGAAGAAGTTCCTGCATCACATTTTCATGATCATTCCGTACTCAAGAGACCCAGACTACACATATAGCTAGACTCAAGAGACTATGTCAATCTTGGACACTGTCTAGAGTGGATAGGGGAACTCAAACGAAGAATGCATTGATCGGTATGCCAAATAAGTTGGTCCAGGGTCCCAAAAATGTTCAAAGAAGGTTTATTGGATAGGATTACTATAAAGGTAATATGTAATAACATAGATTTAGAAGAATTAATTACGATATTTGTTTTCATTAGTAAATTTACGTTCCTGTTTGCCCACAATAGTGCGTTTGTCAGAAAAAGTAAAAGAAACATCGTTCTGGTCTCAAGAACCGGTGCATAAGACTTAGACTTTAACCGACAAATCTCTGCCTGGTGTTGTCCAAATGTTTCAATTCTGTCTTCATGTAACCGACTTGCACTGTGTCGTGTACAAAAAAAGATCTGATATTTCCTGAAATATGTGGCAATTTTAAAACCCCACCACCACCGGCTTAGCTCCACTACCCGCCTGATGATGATGATGATGGTGGAATTTTGTGCTCCAAATTCCGCTCGGGGCAGCCCATTCTGGGCGTCCGTTCCTGGCGATAAGCTGTTCGACAAGCAAACGCGTCGCGAAGATGGCAACGATCGTCCCGCAACGAGGTTTGCGCCGCCAATAAAGCCAATAGATAAACACTTCCGTAGTGGCAGGCCACCGCCCCAACGCCACAAAAACCCCATTCATCTCTTTCGTCGATCCGTAATCTTTTGATTCAATTTATTGCCCGCACACACACACAGACGGGTGGGTGACACTCCTTGCAGCACAGCGATGCACCGAGCGGACATTACTTGGGGTCGAAACGACAAAGTTCCTACGGCTGGGCACAAGAAAGTTCGCACCAGGATGGCTCCGTTCGGTTCGGGCCGGGCACACATATGGTCAAGCGCCGAGGGCTCACTTTTTGCGGTTTGAGGCGGACAAACTTCTTGCCCATCTTGCCATCTGTGTGCGTCACTTGCAACGTTAAATCCCATTCCGTAGCAACGGAAGTAAGAAACTCCCGGCATGGCTCGGAGAAGATAAGTCGGAGTCTCGGACCGGGTTCGACTTATCAGGCACCGGTGCCGGTGCCAGAGACCGATCGGAGCCAGGATCCCAAACGGGTGTTTACAGTATTTATTAACTCCGATATCGGTCGTTCATCGGAATCGGTTCGACGGGAAGAACGGTGACAAGTACCACAAGCGTATCTCGGATCGCCTGACAATCGTTGCAGAAATAATTGTACAAGCATTCCGCATTCCGAAGGACCGTTGGGTCAGGTGGGGCTGTTGGGTTGTCAATGAATGTGGACCGGTAAATTATTCATCACGCCCTGAAAAAGCCTCTGCATTCGACTTGAAAGGGGCTGCATCGTTTAGCGTTTGTTGGGAATGGTATTTTAATGTAAGTGATTTCGAAGCCGGCCAGCCCTCCGAACACCGGCCGCCCAAGCCTGGCCGGGCGCCTGAGCTCTCGGTGGAGCTTCATTACAACGCAGCGATATACATAATTAATGCGAATTTTCAGGCTTTTCCACGAGCCCACGAGATAATCCGGGAGGATGGTAAAGCAGTGTAATTTAGGGTCCATTTAGGAAAATATGTTTTCCATCCGGGAGGCCTTCGCTTCGGCCCGGGGTGCGGTTGACCGGTCGGCCCGGTGTGGGCCGCCCGGGGGGGCTGGCCCGGGGTTTCGGGGTGTGCAAAAGTATGCCAATTTGTTTGTGCAGCGTTCCTTTTTTTCCAAGACGCGCTCGCTTTGAACTTCAAGGAAATGTTTATTTTGGCACTCCGGCGGACCGACACTGGCTCTAATTGAGTGGAAACCTCCGGTAATTGTCTGCCGTTTCATGTGCACTCTGCCAGAAGGGAGAGGGGGAGAGATAGAGGGGCAGAGGGAAGACTGTCATCAAACGGTGCCACCCACGCGGTAAGCGAATCATCCCACCCCTCGATCGGGGGAGGGCATCAAGCAAATCAAGCAATCATCGCTTAATTTCTCCATTCAATCGCACTCCATTGCTCACCGCCGAAGCATCCCGTCGACCCCGAGGACCGGGACCGGGACAGGCGCGGATCGGCGAGCGCTCGATTTCACCGAAAACATCAAGTGGACATTTTTCCGTCCAAATCCGCACCGGGCAGCGGAGACACGGTCCGCCGGATGTGGTGCATCGCCGCACGGAGAAGCGTAGCGCAAAAAGGAAGGATCCACCGGCTTCACCCGATATCGGATCGCCCTGGATCCGAATCCCAATCCCTCCGGTTTGCCGGTTGATTCCTTTAACGACTTTCCCATTTTCCAATCGATTGCTGCCGAGATGCGGAGCCGCCCGCTGTGGGCCCGTGTGGGCGAAGTGGCCCGGGGGCGAACTTCTTTTATCTTCACCGTATGGCCGCGGGGGCGGGCGGACGCCTTTCTCAGACGCTCAGAGTCTGCTGGACGGAAGAATTTCGAGCGATTGGGAGCGAAAAACCTGGGAGTGTCCCGGAGAAGGCGGCCAGGGTAAATTATCCGAGTCTTCTGCTGTTGTTTCTCATTTTCCAACCCATTCTTCTATGTCACCAGTAACCAGAATCTAGCCCGCGGCTCCCCGGATGTGACGACGCGCCACTGACAGCCAGGTTGGGTGCCTGTGTGCTTGTGTGTGTGTGTGTCAGGGCCTTCCGCCCTGCAGTGTGGGCCAGCAGCGAACCACGCTCGTTCGCCCCATTCGCACATTCACACGTTCTCGGGCAGGTTTCGGGGCCGAAGCGCAAAGAAAGTGCTTCTTTTATCGATATTGACATATACCCCCCTCCCCGGCTGGTAGCAACGGAGCTGAGCACGTCGAAAATGGGAGCGAAAACCGTAGGTGGAGACGTAAATAAAAGAAAAAAAACCCGCCCAACTCAGCTTATCTTAGCACGTGGGTCAATAAGTTGGGGAGATCTTGCAGGGAAACCACAGGCCGCAAGGGCATCCCAAAATACAGAGAGGTTCCCTACAGATGACGTTTGGGGCTCTCTCGCTGTCCCCGCGTTATCCGACTGCCACATGGTCTGACGCGAAACCACGCTTTCCTACTGACCTATACGAACAATTTTTGGCCTCCAAAACTGGACATGCATTGTCTGGATATGAAAGAGGAAATACTGGATGGTATACAGAGGGTCTTCCAGTGAGGATGGATCGATTTGGACAGCTTATACCGGCTATATGACATTCAGTGTGTCAAAACTTGAAGAACATATTGACGTTTAAGCTTATTGACCGCACAGCACAGACCAGTGAACTTATTGAAAGCAACTTCTGAAGTAACGGAGAATATCCTACCTAATTGAACGGAATCAACTCAGCTAAATTAGACGGAACTCTGATCAAAAGTACGTACTCTAGAACTTAACTAAATCTATTTGAATGCCTCAAAAAAACTTGTTAGGATGCCTAATATGTTATCACCATGACCTGGCCTGACCTGTGACGCAGAATTGCTGCGCGGTTACTGGAACTTTGTCGTACCGAAAACGATTTCTCGTCGCGTAATGACTTCAATATGTCTCTTAACCAGTGTCGCAAAGCATTTACTTTCATGCCTTCTTAGTCACTGTTCCAGTCATTTATCAGTCCCTGAACCGGCTAGCTGTATTTGTATTCTTCTCGTCACCTGCGATTAGTTGTACTATTAGTTCTACGTTAATCCTGTAAGATGTCAATCAGGCTAATAAATAAATAAATTGGGGAAACCAAGTTGTAGATTTTCTAAAATTAAGGACCTCTAACTTATTAACCCACGTGTCCCAGACCCGCTGCGATGGGACCATCGAAAGAAGCGCATCGGAACGGAATTGCAAGGTTTGCGCAACCGACAGCCGTTGGCTTGCGAATTTCCGAACGAACCTGTATCTGTGTGTGTGTGTGTGTGGTTTTGTCTTCCATTTTTGCGTTATTTTCGTCTTCACGTTTTTGTTTCCTTCGGTTGATTTTTGCACCCGTCGCAGCAATCGACGCGTGAACGCGCGCAGGAGGACGAACCGGCGAATCGAAGGAGCTTCCCGGTTTTTGTTGCGTCCTTATCGGAGGGCGGCTATGAATCACTAGAACTGCCAGATGTACCAGATGTACACCGACCGGTGCCCGACGGGTTGCGTTCGCCATTCTTTTCCATTTCGCTACTCGGATTTGTGCTGCTCGGAAGCTAGCTACCAACGAGGAAAGGAAGCCCGCGCACGACGACGCAAACAAGTTGAAGTGTATCCTTTTCAGTGCCAATAATGGAGTCAACGGCGGCGACGGTGGCGGCATTATGTAAAACTCAGCTTCTCCGTTCAAAACAAGTAAAAATGGAGAGAAAAAAACATCAAACAAGTCATCAGTTGGTTAGCCCATCAAACGGAGTGCATGAAGTCGGAGTCGGCGTCGGAGTTCGGAAGAGTTCACGTTGACCGCGCCGTTCCGTTGCAGCTCATCCCCGGCACCAGACGCTCGCAGGCACCAGGCCACCTCGCAGGGCGCTAAGAGATGTGAATTATGAGCAGAAAATTATATGCTCAAATCAACGCCACCAAACCAACGGGCTCTTTCGCGTCCTGCGACGATCCGGTCCAAACGGGAGGCACTTGTACGCTTCTTGAACACCTCGCGCGGTGCACTTTCGAGCACACTCCGGGGGGGGCCTTTTGGGCCGAACGGCGGACGAGGCTACAGTATAATTATGTAAATGATGCAGTCACACATGTTCACACCGAGCTGCACCGCGATCCGCTTTCTACTTGAACGCCTCCGCGGGCCACCGGGCGTCTCCATGGGCGTCTCTGTGGCTGCGGGCTAAACGCAAGATACGCCCGGACCGCGTCTGCGAGGAGCCTGTGTTTTTAATGATTTTCTTTTTCTGGGAGCCACAGTGCCTTCGGCTTGACTTCCTTCCTTCTAATGGGTTTCGTACCAATCCGTGTACCGTACGAGCCCGATCCAGACAGTTGGCTCGACTCTGTGATGGTCCCCGCTATGGACGTCCATTACGTAGCGCGGGGACAGTCAGCCATTAATCTCCGGCCTGAGGTGGTGCCATGAGTGAGAGAGAGAGAGCTTTGAAGGCTGCACTAATTTGCATTATTTACGCAAACATACAGCGAGTGGCCGCACCGCACTAAGTACATAGCGCCATGCGCGCCCGGTGGAGGCGTGTGAAAATATGCACTACGCTCAATTTAACACCTGGCCCTGGCCCTCGCCCGCCGGCCAAGCCATCACTTTGGGGGTGGGTGCTAAAAAGTGCAAAGTGAGACAGCCGAATGGGGGAACGGGTGAAGAAAACAAAAACACCGACCACCACATCCGCGTTTGCAAAAACACGGAAAACGAACCTCTGTAATCATGGCGGAGCAGCCCAACCGTCTGCCGATCGGTTAAATGGATGTTTGAATATAAACCGGCGGTGGGGACAGAAAGATATGTCACAACAAGCTAACTTTAATAAATTCGCACTCATTAATGTGCAGTGTTTTTAAAGCACACCCGCCGGGCACACCTTTAAGCTCTGTAAAACAATAAATTGCCATATTATTGCCTCCAATGAGCGTTGGCTTCAATCAGCTATGGACATAGGTCACTCACGAAACTCTGGGAAAGGTTAAAAACATGATCGTTTCGTGACAGACGCCATGCACGGTAGTGCTTGTGCTTTACGCTAGATGTCGCATAGGCCAGTTTCCCGGTTCAGCGTGCCATCTATCGTCAAAGTTCTGTTACCATCTACGCAAAAAGCTATGCTCTCCTGTCACCTTGTAAGATCGCGCATTTCGGATGTGGTGCTTTTGGAGAACTGGACGCTGCTTCTTATCTGTGACTTGTTACTGTGACTGTCTGATTGACACACAGTGCTCTGATATCCTGTCTTTATTGCTTTTATTACCTGTCTTTTATAAGGTCTAGTCCTATGAAAGAAGATTTTTTTCAAAGAACTCACATGTTTACAGCATTGAAATAAAAAATTCTATTTTAGTCAAAATATGTGCCATGATTCTTTGATGCCGCCCTGAAAGAATTCTGGCTCATTCTGATTGTTGTCCGTTCAAATTGATCACTCGTTGTCAGAAGCGATCTGTTTTAACGGTTTCATCAGGTTTTAGGAGCTTATGTTACACCACACCTTTCTGGTCCCACCAGACGCACAGCATTGTCTTTTTGCCTAATCGATCTAGTTTTGCAGTTGAAGGTGATTGTAGTTCCGGACTGACTCATGATTTTTATTCTTTTTGGTATTCTCAAAACGAATCCACTTTACATCCTCGTTCACGATGTGATGGAGAAATGACTTCCTTTTGTACATGGCGAGCAGAGTTTCACATGGGGTTTTCCTGCTGGCTTTCGTTCAGTTAAGTTTTTCAATCTCCTGGATCTTTTCCAGAGCCTTCAAACGTAGGGATATGGCGTATTGGGAAACATTTAGCTAATTCGCGATTGGTTGCGTCGTTGCATGTCATTTTCGTCCAAAAGTTCTTGTACTTCAGCGTCCTTGTTAAGTTGCTGTTAAGTCAAAATCGCCAATTTTAAACTTTTAAAACCGCTAAAAGCGCTGCGATCCCCCTTTCTTATTTTTTGTTCTTTTATTCTGTCTGTCTTTCTGTCAATTGATTTGTAGATTTACGTACGGGCGCTCCAATCTCCGATTAGCGCTGTTTGCATCAACATATCCATCTTTCACATTCTATCAATTGCCTGCAGAGGACATCGTCAAAGTAGAATCGGCTCCGTAACGCGCCCAAAGCTCTGTCACTAGGTCACGGTTCAAGCAAATTAACACACACACGAAACCGAGATCCAGTGGATCCAGTGACGGCCGATCCATTCCGGCCGGCCGTCAGCCGCGGTGGTGTCATTCTGTGACAGTCTAGCATAACAATGCCACCCGCCGCCACTAAACTGCCCGTAAATAGTGTATGCAAAGCAACGCCAACATCGTGCGGCGAGCGACCGACCGACCGAAAAAGATCGAAAAGCTGGTAAACGCTACGCCATCCAGGCATGTAATAACGATAGTATGGGTTTTCGCTTATTTGCCGTCCTTTAATGGTGTTACGGGTGCCATTGTCCTTGCGTCCTTGGCTATCCCAGGCCAGGGCGCCGCCGGAGCGAACGTCACATCGAGTTTTCGGTCCGCCCGGTTGCCGGCGCTTAAACGGTGCACGGTGACGTTCATAAGAGATAAAGTTTAATATTATGTTATGTGCTTGTTTCCGCGTTTTCTCGCTGTTTTCACTTTGCAGCGGAACAACTTTTTTCTCTGCTCCTTCGCCCGTCCGTCGTCCGCTGTGCTGGTATGTCCTCGCGCGCTCCTTGCGTGGTGCCTCCGGCGCTTCGGCGCTGGCGTCACTCAGGCAGGTTTGAGGTTTTTCGCCGGCTGCTCGCTCGCTCGAAAGCGCCTCGATCGGATTTGGTGACAGTGGTGTTTGCGGGCGGATATTTCGGAGTTTCCCGATGGCAACTTGGCAACGTCGTCCGCGGTGCCACCGCCCGTTAAGTGTCTTCATGCGTACACTTTTTTTTATATGGGCCACCGGGAAGAAGGCAGCTTGCCGCTTTAAAGTGTGTGAGTGTGTGTGTTTAGTTTTCTTTTGTACTTTCCACAAACTTGCGTCTGCTGGCATGATCGTAAGTGGCAGGAGCCTGACAACATGCATCGCGTGTCGACAGAAGCTGAGCTATAAATGGGCCAATGTTTGTACATTGTCATACCAATCAATACGAAAACGACAATATTTTGCCCGTTATGCGCCTCGACATTCTCAATTTGGCGGCCATTAAAAAGAATTTTAAGCAGTCAGGTCCTACGGTCCTACAGAATCGGTCCAATTACACAGAATCTTCACAATCTCGGTACTCATATACGCATCTGAGACATGGTCTCTGTCTAAAACTGTACTTGCTCTACGACGCAGCGCATGCCTATGCCTCGCCAGACTACGGTGGGCTAGTCATGTCACGAGAATGGCGGACGACGAATCAGCCCACAAAGTCTTCTTCTGACCGCTCGGTGGTTGAAGTGGCCGGATAATTAGGTTTCTACTATCTGCTGAAGGAAACGTTTGCAGAATCGCATCAAATGCTTGTCGAAGCTTGTTATTGGAAGATCGCAGTGCTTTAAGTGGTTTAAAAATTCAAAATGGTAGTTTTGGCTTAACAAGGAAAGAGTGTCGGAAGACTCCAAAAAAGGACTTTCTGATGGCACCAGAAAGATGTGATGCATCACAAGCACCTAAAACCTGCTGAAAACGTCAGTTCAGATCGCTACTGACAACAAATGATCAATTAAAACCATGCATTGATCGAAAAACGACCAAAATGCCGTTTTTTCTTATCCAAAATGGAGGCGCCAGGTGCTCCATGGTCTGACCCTTCCATGGCACACAAAGCAAAACTGTTTTAGGATTCTATCAAATCACTTGGATCCAAACCATAAGTCGGAAATTGGATGACTAATTAGTTCTCTTAAAAAGACGAAGAATTCTTTCGTCTGATAACACATGATTTAGCAGAGAAATGGGAGAAATGTATATCTAGCGATGGCACTTACTTTAATTAAATAGAATTTTTCGTTTCAATGTATAAACATTTGTTTTCTTTAAAAAAAAAACACGATTCTCAAGTTTTAGACCCCAAGCCCTGATGATCAACTTCCCACTTAATAATGACTGACAGACAAGTGATGCGATTGTGAAGCGTTAAAAACGTTTAAGAACTTCGGTGATCTACCTGCTTGCAATCATTGAGAAATAATGTAGATTAAAATCAATAAATAAAAAAAAATGAAAAAAACAGCATTCGACAAGATAAAAATCATCGTAGAAACAGTTAAAGTAAAAGAAAACCATAGGATATGTTGATTTAGTGAAACATATCTTTTTATTTCGACGGAGCACACCAAAATGGCTACTACCACAAGGCACACTTTTTTGGAATATCTTACAAGGTCAGCTCTTGACGAGTGTGACGTTTCGTAATTTATGAACTGCCTTCATTGTAGTAGATAAAACCGTCTGATGAATGACGACCTGACTGTTCCAAGCTCCATAACCCAACCTTGTTCCTTTACGGAAATCCTAGATCTCTGCCAATTTTCCGGCAAAAATTCCGGCTTCGAACGCTTCCTGTTCCGCCGTTTCCTTACCGGCCGTGTGCTTTAAACTCACACGTGTTAAAAAGTAACAATGGCTATGTGTGTGTGTGTGTGCCGGCCCCACTCCCGGTTACTAAGGGGTCGAGGGCCCCCCAAGTACTCGACAGGGCGGCTGACTCGCCTGACCTACCGCGGCTTCCGCAAGAGTGTTGCATTCAGCCACTTGGCGGGAAAGGAGAGCCACTTGGCCTAGGCCCCCGCTAGACGGCGGCAGACTACTCGTGTTGCACCAACCCCCTTGCACCAACATTAGCGCCATGGGCACGGTTCATAATGAGAGACCGACCGGCGTGGCGTGGCAGAAGATGAGAATCCCGTTTTTAGAATTTGGATGATTTATCTGCACGCTCCTGGCGCGCGGGTCCCGGGTGCCTTGTAAAGCCCACGGAGTCGGAGTCGGTGTCTTCCACCGACCCTCTAGAGTGTCACCGCCCTGCCAGCCAGCCAGCCAGTCGGGTGTCGGCAAAGATGAATGTCGTTCGCGGTCTATGGAGCTCGCGTCTCAACGACGACGACGACGTCCCACTGCCGCGCGCCAGATTGATGGCAAACGCTTTAAGTGTCGCAAATGGAGAAAACGCGATTGCTTTCACAGGCGGCCAGCATGAGTGGCTCTATGTGTGTCTGTGTGTGTGTGTGTGTTTGATGTTGGCAAATAGGTGGCCGGCCAAGACGGAGGGCGGAAGTCGGTCTCGCTCTCGACCGACCGACCGACGAGGCGAGGGCTCAATTGAGTGCAAACGTGGAGCACATGCAAATCTGAGAAAATGGATGTACTTTACAGGATGTCCTTTGACGAACACGTATCCTTCCGGAGGGCGGGCTGCGGACACCAGAAAGCAGACGACGTGCGCAATTTACGATGAAATATTGTCCGAAAGAGTCCCGATTGTGCGTACGTGCGTGCGGGATTTCCGGTGCAGCTCCTGCTTTGGGATGACGTTGGGATAGGTTCGGGGCCGCCGTTCTCCGATTGTGTTTTATTTTAACCCTCCCGGAATCCCGGAAGCGAAGCGTTAAAAATTATTAAAGACAGCAACGGAAGTGCAGCAGGAACCGGAAGCTGCACGGCACGCCCCGGACTCGGACCACTGTGTTGGTCCACCCGCCCGACCAGATCGAGTGCTTTCGGGGGACCGCTTTTTGAATGTGACCACCGACCGGTCCGGTGCCGTCGTCGGTAAGCCGGATCAAGCTTGTCATTATTGCTTTAATCCATGGTGACAAATTGTAAGCACTCCCCACAGATCCTGCGACCATCATCGCCACCGTCAGCCGCCGAGTAATCATGTCAGGGCTACCTGGCCAGGTCACCGGTTTCGAGGGCCACATTTTATGTGGCGAAATTACACCGTGGCCATCCAAGGACCATTCGGGGTTTGGTTCACACACACACAGCGCACCGTCCGGTGCCGTGTGGCCATTGTTGCTGGTCGAAAGAACAACAAAGCTGGAAAAGGACACACAACCGTTGCCGTGGCCGTTATGCCCGTTGTCATAGTCATCTTCATGGCAGCATTTTGATGCATTGAAGGCAATTCTATTTTATTGAGCTTAACTTCAGCCGCCCCGCTTGTGGCTTCTGGCCGCCTCGCCGGCCGAGGCGCAAAGCGTCTGAGTGATAGTTTGGCCGTAAATTTGCCTTCCCTGCCACCCGAAGTTTTATGTGTAGTTTCATGCTCCGCAAGCACCACACGGCGCGGCCAAAGGCTCCCGGTTCCGGTTCCGGGAAGGTAGCCCCACACGACCCCGGGCACGGCTGTTGCTGCTTCCCGTTCCACCCCTCACGGATCACTCACTCGCACACACACACACACACGTGCCGCCCGTTGCCGTCGGGATATCCGGAGTTCGGTGCGCGAGGCCCAGCATCCGGCTCTCAGATGCGTAGCGAAACTTTGCCCTTTCATGCTCCGTTTAACAACCGGCATCCGAGCATCGGGCGTGCGGTCGGACCCACTGACCGCTCCGTGGCCTCGGGAGGAGGGGAGGAATGGGTGCCGAGCGTATTAGGGGCAACATAAATTAGAATTGTTCTTTTCTCTCCGAACTGTCGCCCGGCACACGGAGCGGAGGTCCTCCGCTGCTGGCGACCCCGTTTTTGGCGAACGTTCAAAAGGCGATTATTTCACCTCGGAATTGGAAGTCCCCCGGCCGCCGGTGCCACCGCACGCCACCGCCCCACCGAGTGAATATATTATGCTCGTAATGCATTTATGGGTGAAAATTTATTTGGCTGCCCATTATTCGGGTGGCGCAGGAGATGGCGGTGTTGGGCCGGTGGGCATCGCAATAGAAAAGGCCGCTGGCGTGAGGCCAGCCGGGCCACGATTTACTGGGCCGTGCCTTGATATTTCCCTATTCACTTCGGAGTCAAAGGCCAGGAGTTGCGGTCAAGCTGAAAAGACTTCCCCGGTTATCTTTGGTCATTAATTCGATGCTTTTGATGCACGCGGCCTGCGTCGCGGTGCAGTTTTCGCGCAGGCACGGTACCCACTTTCTTTCGGCCATTTGTTTGATACATTTGGATAAGATAAAGCAACGGATTGGGTGCCATAAACGGAGCGCCTTTTGGAAGAATATTTTAAAGAGTCTACCTACAGGAGGCATTTATAACATTAGGGCCACTTTTATTCTTTTGGCAAAATACCTATATTATTTTTATTTTTATTTTAGGCATTTATGGGCAACAGTACCTAGTTGATAAATGGCATAAGAACCGGAGAGCTAAGTCGACGAAACTGTTTAACGGCGAAACGATGACAAGAACAAGTAACCCGACATTAAAAGGAGGCGAGATCAACGATATCGCAATACGGACGAAAATGCATATTGTAATCGATAAGGGACGAACACAGGTCATCGTCCGGCACATAGACAATAAAGGATCGTTGTAACGCGTGGCAATGATACGCGAAATAGTTGTGAGTCCCAGGTCATGCCCACGACTTAAGTAACGATCCTGAATAAGTACGAGGTGTATTCAAAAAGTTCTGATAATTTTGTATTTCCGGCGGCTACGTATGTTCGATTTTTGATTTTTTTTTGCGTTAGGGTGCTACTCATGTCACTCACTTATGGTGAAAAGTTCGGCCATTTTGAGTAATCGGTCAACTTTTGACAGCTGTTTAGCTTGGACGTGTTTTGGCTCATTTTTTGAAGCAATAATTTGAGTTTTGGAAACAGGGGAAAGTCACAGAGAGCCAAATCTGGGGAATAGCTGTGGCTGTGGCATCATTTGTGGAGCAAAACATCGCGCAGCGCGTTTTTTTGTCGAAAAATTCGTGCATAAACCACGATGCGGGGTCGCGACAGTTAATTTTGGTTTTGCCACAAATCTTTGCGTTTTTGACGGATTGCTTAGGGCAAATTGCACATAACTTGCAGATAGTATTCCTTATTAACCGTTCTTTCTTTTGGCAACAACTCATGATACACCACGACCGTGCAATCGAAGAAAACTGTAAGCAAAACCTTCACGTTCGACCGAATTTGGCTCTTCGCCGTCCACATTTTCTTGTCGCTGATCACTGATAAACGCTGGTTTTAGTCATAATAGCTTCACCATAAGCCACAGTCAATATTTCAAATGCGTTCGCGCTCTTAATTTCGTTTTTAACACAAAATTTGATAAAGATTCTTTGCCATCCATTTTTTGGAAGAGGCAAAAATCGACGATGATCCAAATCTTGTCCAAGCAAAATAGCTGTCAAAAATTGAGTGATTATTCAAAATTGTCGAAATTTTTACCAGAAGTCACTGACATGTGTAGCAACCTAACGCCACAAAAAATCGGATATACGTAGCCCTCGGAAATTCAAATGTCGCGAAATTTTTTAAACACCCCTCGTATGGTCATCAATATCAATCAATATGACTTCAAAACAATTCCTTGGAAACATTTTTGTGGAAAATGTTTCCATAATATCCACAAACGAACGTCCACGGCCACTTCCCAATAACTGATTTGGCTTCACTTTCGTTTTATATCGCTACACTTCTTTTTTCTAGCAGTTAGTGATCGGTTTCCGAGCGGGTATCGTCATTCTCAGTTAACCTGCTTTCCTTGAACAGGTTGCACTATTAATAACTTTTCTGTCTTTCTGCAACCGAGAAAGTCGAAAATTCCTCGGATGGCTCACTTTAATTAATAGAACCATTTTTCGGAGTGCCTTTTTATTTTGTTAAACCATGGTTAAACGTACTTAAACAGTGGCCCAATGTGTTCGTGACATGGGTTTAATTTATTGTATTGTAGTCACACCGAAAACCGAAAACACATAACTTGAGGAATTCGATGATTTATGTTTCTTTTTGAACAATCGCATGTTTGATTTGAACGAAAGCTCGAACAATAAAGGAAGGGTTCCTGAAATTAAAAGCAAATGGAATAATTAATAATTAAAGTTTATTATTGTTGAGGATTTTTTTTCAATAACAATTAGCCGACCTTGAAATAAGTTTGAAAAACTTTAAATTTTTGGATAACGTTTTTTCTAAGATTTTCAATCGAAAAATCAGATCGATTGATGGGAATGCGGATATTTCTACTATCCTTGAATGCCTTCTGATCTGATGTACAGATGTCAGTTAGATAATGTTTCCATTTCAATGTCTTGGAATAGTCACAAAATGTGTGCGTATCGTGGGGAGTTTCGTTTTGTTGACCGACAGCTTTACTGCTTTGAGGTGAGCTCACTGTTCTTGCGGCACTTTTAGGACTGTTCTCGTTTTCCAAAACTATGGCACGACCAAGCGACATCACTTCTCAGAGTCCTAAGGCGGGCTAAGTTCATTCGTCCGCCTATCAACCGAATGCGGATCACATGTTCCCGGGGCCAATGTGTAAGTTTTACATTCGAAGCCGAATCCCGGTTCCGAAGGGCACTTAAGCCGGCCCGAAACCGCTCACCTATGAAACCATCTAATTAAATTTTCAAAAACTTTCGTCTTTTTCGTGTCCGACTGTGTGTGTGTGTGTGTGTGTGTGTCTTTGCGGCTCCGGTTCCGGGCGGAAGATACTTCAATTTTGCGTCTCATTTTCTTGCGGTTGCACCTCCGAATGACCATTTCCAAGGGCCGTGGTGTGGGTTTTCCACTTGGACGTCGAGAGAACACTGCGGCGAGGACTATATACTTCTCGGGAATGGAGGCACTCGGCGTCTCCCGGCCACTCCCCACTCGCTTACGTTCGTTACAAGCCCCGGAGGTGTGAACCCGAGTGAGTGGCCTGATTTAAATTCCGGACCAAGAAACTTTACTTTTCCCAACTATCGCAGGCCACCGCACGTAGCCGCGTAGCTCACGGAGCTAAGGATCCCCCGGTTTGTGGCGAGAGTTATGCTCGTTGGCCGTCGCCGGACCCTCGTTTCGCCTACGCCCGAACGCCACTTGCAAATTGTTGGATAGATGAACTGCTCTGTGTGCCGAAGCCGAAATACCACCATCAAGTTTAACCACTTCCGGCACACATCACTATCCCGTGCCCGGCTGGCCGGCGGCCGCCGGGCGACTGAAATGACCAAAAGGGGTAATGAAGTTAACGAAATACTTTTCCCTTAATTGGTCCGAACCTCGGACGGAATCGAACACCAAGCGACCGGCCGGGGTCTGGCTGGGCCGGGACGCCTGGCTGGGCAAGGCGCCTGGACCGAAAACAAAAATACAACACAAACAGTCAAACTATCGAATTCCTTGAGAGCAACTTTGGCCGGCGCCGGCCGGCCAGTCCGTCGGGTCGCCCACTATAGCCGTTGTTTTCTGGAAAAAGCATTAAGCCAGCGGAAGTGAGATGATCCGTTCGGTCGACGGGTCCTCGCGGTCCCGAACCCGCCCGGTTATCCGGGCGGGAAAAGAACATGTGCGCCGCCATCTTGTGGGTCTGGTGGATGCCTTCGGACCCGTGGAATGGCCCGGAGCGCGGGGCGGAAAAGTTTCCCGTCGATCCTTCCCCCCATCGGCGCGCAGTCGGTCGGTCGGTTGGTCGGTCGGTTGGTCGGTTATGTCCTTCGACTGATTTCCTGTCAGAGCGGAAATTGGTTTAGTTTACAGGAAACTTTAGCCAGGGCGGAAGGAAAGTTTACGAATTGAATTGTTTTACACGAAAACGGGCCAAAGTGAAGGTTTACTGGTTGCCCCGGTCCTGCCGAAGGCGAGCGCGTGAGCCAGTCAGTGTGTTAGTTTTGTTTGTATTCGGGCCAGCCACCCGAACACCCGAAACCCGGCCGGCTTCCCGCCGGTAGTGGATATGATGAGTTGGCCGGAGTGATTTGTAAAGTTTTTGTTGCTGTTTTCCTTGGATTGCGCGACGGCGAGACTTGGTCGGAGCAACGACTGCAACTCCGTTCCGGGCCCCGGAAACCATTCCATGTGGCCGGCCATTGTGGCCGATTGATTCGGTTGCCGAACGGATGCAATGTGTACGAGCGAGGGAACATAAGAAACCACTTAAGGTGGCCCAAGTAAGCCACAGGACGCTAGCAAATAGATGGACTCTAAATCTAACTGAATTAGAGCTTTGTCGAACATTTCGTAGTGTTGGTTCAAGATCAGAAAGTTGTTTTCAATTGAAGTAATAATAAAGAGAAAGGTATTTCGTGGCTAGTCCGTAGGTCGTTGGAGCCAGTTCAGTCAGAACTTGCTTTAACGAATGTTCCGATAACTCGAAGGACCATAGCTTATTCCGATCAAAGCTTCCGCTAAATTAAACTCAAAACGCGTGTGGTTGAAGCTGATTCAATTCTGCTACTAACTTTATTAATTTATTGTTAGCCCCACCATACTACTAAGTGTTCATTAAGTTTTGCGGGTCGATACCAGAGGGCGCTGCTACGAGCCTGATATTGGTACACTCTTCAAATGAACGTATGTGAAGTTTCATTTCAATCGGTCACTTAATTTTTTTTTACAAGCCATTTAGTATCGACGTGTCACAGTATTTTTCAATGGAAAAAATCAAGTATCGTGCAGTGATTTATTTTTATTTTTGAAAGGTTTAAAAGCAAAGGAAAATTATGAACGAATGTTGAAAGTGTATAAGGACTCTTCCTTTAATTAGGTGGTTAAAAGGGGGTTTCTGAGTTTAAACGGGTCGTAGTAGCCTTTAAGACGATCCATGTCAAAAACGTCAAAAAACAGACACAACACGAAATCGTAAAACAATACAGGATATCGTTTTCGAAAATCGTCCAATCACTGATAGAAATTAAGTACAAGACCTAGCCAACTCATTGAGCAGTATAACCAATATTTTGACTGAAGTTTTGGGTTCCTGAAAGCTGTTTGCAACATGGGTGCCGCATTTGCTAAAACGCATTCGAATGCATCTTTCTTGACAACATTTAAAGCGTTTTCGATAGGATAAAGTGGATTTTGTGCATTGAATCATCACTAGGATGAGACTTGGTCTATCACCATGATCCTGAATCAAAACAAGAGGCTAAGGAGTGGTTGAACCTTTTTCTTCGTTCCGAAACGAGTTCGTCCAGAAATTGCCTAAAAAGATGTTAGCATCAGTTTTGTGGGATGCGAATGGAATTTTGCTAGCGGATTACTTGCAAATTGATAAAACAATAAATTTTGATTATTTTTGTAACATTTTAGACAACTGAAAGAGAAAATTCGTGAAAAAAGACCCGGTTTGAGAAGAAAAACATCCTCTTTCATCAGGGCAATGCACCGTGTCACAAGAGCATTTTGAAAATGGTAAAAATCCATGAATTAAAGTCGAATTGTTGGAGTATCCACCGTATTCACTAGATTTGGCCCCTGCGACTTCCATCTGTTTTCAAACCTAAAAAAAATCGTGCGAAAAGCGTTTTTCATCAAATGATGACGTCATAACAGCTGTAAAATATGTGTGACATGTCGATACTAAATGGCTTGTAAAAAAAAAATAAGTGACCGATTGAAATGAAACTTCACATACGTTCATTTGAAGAGTGTACCAATATACAAAAAAAAATTATCGTAGCAGCGCCCTCTGGTATCGACGCAAAACTTAATGAACACCCTAGTATACTATGCCAATACTAAAATTATTACCAACCCAATTTATGGCTGTATCCAGGCGCCAACATAGAAAATGCAATGAAATTTTGAAGAAGTTAATTTTATATTTAGAAATTTTCGGTCGAGACAAGATTCTTAGCCGGTAGATCATGAGAGGAGTCATTTAAATGCAACCCCGCAGACACCGATTCAAAAATGGGAAAACGGGGGTTTCCACAATCTTTCGAAAGCCGGAACGGAAGGTTAAATTTTCAAGCCAAAACTCATATCCATCCGGCGCTCCGGACCGGCATGCTGACTTTAAATCCGGTATCCGACGAATTTCAGAGGTTGCTTGTTCGCTGGCGCTTTCCGCACCGGTTGGGGCACCGGGTTTGGGGCTTGCGTTTGCCAGTCGCCAAGACATTGCTACTTTATCACTCCAACACGCTCGATTTCCCTTCAATTTCGCCGAACAAATCGTATGCGAGAAGCGAGTTTCCTGCGAGGCGGCAGAAAAAAAAACGAGTCGACGGGAAATTCTGGAAACCCAAATAACTGGGAACTGGAGACGCCTTCGCCGCGGCAGCCCTATCATGCTCGGGCACACGTACGAGTACGGAACGTCAAAACATCGCCATGTTGTGTCTCGGTGTCCAAGAAATGCGTGGGAGCCAAACAAATCAGGGAAAGGAAAACTCGTGAGCGATACCCACTTCGCTTCGCCCCATCATCGTTCGTGGTGCAGTTACTTTTCGGAAGACGCACAACGCCGGAGTCGCTCGGCTTGCTGCTTATCCAGTTGCCAACATTAATAGCATAACGAGGTGGTACAGAGAAAAAAGAAACCCGAAACATTATGCGTTAGGCTATGATATTTGTTTCGGGCAAAACCCCCAAAAACTTTTTCCAAACATTGTTCAAACAGTGCGAGCCGGCTTCTCACTAACAAACGAGCTTCCCAGCGAGCTCTTTCCGTTCTTGGTAGCGAGTCTAAGAAGCTGTGAGCGAAACGAAATGACACATTTCCCAATCAGCATAGATAAGACGAGTTTCTCGCAAGAAAAAACAGCACTGAAAATCGTCGCTTAAAGCTGCTTTATTACGCATGGCTTCATCCGCGTGCTGTCGAGAGTAGCGTCGTTCAGAGCTACCATCGGCGACCATTTTGCTCCTGATCGAAGCCGATAAATACGGCGAGAAAAGAAAAGCCCCGTTCCGTGCCAGTTCCGTGCCGTGCCAATATCCACTACCGATACTCGAACGGCGAAAATCGCTCTTTAAGCCACGGTGCACTGTGCCGACGGTACATAATTCATGCAAATTTATCTTCCCATTAGTGGGCAGCGCTTTATAATCAACTATGCTCAATGCGCGGCGCCACCAACGCCAGCCTGTAAAGGTATTTACAGGCAGCCTGCCTGCCTGCCGGTTACGGCGGCGTACCTCTCGGTTCCACAATGCGGGTAATGTCCGCCCGGAGGGAGGCATCCGCGTTATGCGCTCCCTGGTCAAATCTTTTCAAGTAGCTTAAGCACGCGTTCTTCACTCCGTGGGCCCGCGACCGCGGCGGCGGCGATGGGATTATGTATTGATCCCGGGCGCAGCAAGGAGACCTCGCCGTGCCCGGCGGCCTGGCGGCCCCGGCCCACTGGAGACATCAAACGTCGGGTGCTGGCCTGGCCACTTCGGCCGCCGTGGGCCGTAAAATAAATTTCTAATAAACATTAACATTAATTGATGCATAAATAAAAGCAGCGAACGGAGTGGGGCGATATTTTCGCCGGTACCATCGGTGGGCTGTGTGTAAGGAGGTTTTTCCAATCCCGGCCCGGGCTGGCCTTGCGGGCCGATGCATATTGGTCGCCGCGCTTCGCGTCAATCCAATTATGAAGTCAATCGGCTCGCGCGATGCATTTCTTTGCTGCAGGCTCAGGGAATTCCGCCAGCCATTTGCCTTCCGTTTAATGTGTTTCTTTGGAAACCACGGCCCGGGCCGGGGTCTGGTCAATGTTGTTCAGCGACGTGGCAGAGGGCGAGCTGAACGACGCTGAAGTGCGAAACGTGTAATTATGTTCGATCGGTCCCATTGATCGTCTCTCACGTTCGTCCGTTGGTGGCGCATGTTTATTTGTGTTGACGCCGTTTCGGGATCTGGCCGGGAGTGCCTGGCCGGCGCCGGTAACTCGAGACGAGAGCTGGCTCAAACATACCCGTAATTACCAGATAAAGACATAATTATTGCCATAATTCAGTCAGTGCTCGGCGGGGCTCGTTCGCACATGATTTCCTGTCTTCGGCCGGCTTCGGAGCAACGATCGCATAAGGTGCAAGGGGCGCCAGGGTGTCCGAATCGCGTCCAGTGTCCCGCACTGAAGGTAGGTCAGGGTTGCCCTCATAAAGCCCTTCGCTGGGGTCCGCCCCGTGGATGCGTTTAGTCCTTTGAAGACCACTTTAGCATTCAATAGGGACTTGATTATGTACTTCGCCGATGAAATGGCACGCCAGAGCCGGCGGTTCGCAAAGTGGCCCTCGTTTAGCCCTACGAATCGAAGCTATTAGCGATGGAGCGTAATCCACCGTTCAATCCACCAGGGCGGGGGTCATTGTGTTCCGAGAGGTTCAGATTCTTGCCGGGTTTTTACCATGGAGAGCATAAAATACCGACCGGGACTGGGAAACCGCACGAGAGAGCATTTTTCATGCCGCCGTACCAGTCCGTGGAATTCAAAAGTCAAAAGCCTGCTGTTAATTACGAACGAGAGCACCGTCTGAATGCTGAATGCTGTCTATGCTATGGGGGGAGGGAGGCTTTTAGGTCAGTGGTCGATTTATCACACACGACCGTAATGATACACCCATGTGTGCATGGTTCATCCGTTCCTTTTGCAAGCGTCCCATATTTATCGTCCTTCGATCGAGTGGAGGCGATCCGTTGGCCAGCTGACCTTATCCCGGACTGAGCCAGCCGGACGCCACGATTGCAACGATGAGGGCGGAAGCCATTTGGCAGTTTCACTATTTCATCGGATCGGAAAACAAATACCCTCAGCTAGATACCAATCAGGCCGATCGCAGAGATGAGTGGAATGTTGTTTATTACCGGGGTCTCGTGCCCGTGTTCGGGGCGTGCTGTATTTAACGAGAAATAAAATAGGCTGCCATAATTTTACTACTGCGACTTTTGCTACAAACATAAAAAGAAAACAACACCCCAACCCAACCTATTAGCGTCTTCGGCCGCAGCCGGGCAATCAATTCCATTACACATATAAATTATCCTTCCGATTGGCGGGCGAAGATAATTTATGCCGCACCGGACGATGGTGCCGGCTGCTCTGCGGTGATCGTTGGGCTCAAAATTCCTTGCTAATTCAGGTTTTGTTTCGGATGCACAAATTCACCTTCTTATCGCGACCATCGGCGGCAGTAAATCATTTCCACCTGTTCCGCTCGCGGCACTACTGGTGGCCCAACTTGACGCGTAAACACGCAAGCGCAAGCTCAGGAGATCGGAGAAGTTCATTATTGGCAGGTTCGTTAAGGTGCCAAAATCGAAGCATAATCGAGCAGCAAACGTGTCATAAACGCCACCGGAGCACAGCATCACACTCAAGCGGCTCAAGTGGGAACGAAGAGGAAACGGAAACGGCAACATTCAAGAAGAAGAAGAACCAAGCGGCATTCTGCGATCGTTTCACGGCTGATACGGAAAGTTCAACGCGGGGACGAACCAAACGAAGGAACTTGCAACCAATCAGCTGCTTGGTACGATAGTTCGGGGGAACTCGACGAACTGGCCTGCGGGTCTATTTTTTTAAGGTGAAACACGAATCATAACGAATCTCGCTACCAAAACTAATGTAAAAATGTGTCTACTTTGTTGAATGGCCTCACTAGTAAGATTCTTTGTTGTTTCTGAACTTCATTGGCTGGCTGCACACAACGATTATCCAAACTTGTTCCCAGTTCTGTAGTTCTGATATTGGGTCTAGCAATTTATTCGTGCCGTTTTTATTCAACATTTGTGATCAAACTACAACAACAAAACGTATGACTACTTAATGAAAGTATTGTCCGTGTTAGCTACTCTGTTAGGTAGTTCCTCGATTCCGTGTCGATAGAACTTCTTATCTTTAGGAGCGATCCCCTCAGAGACCCATTTTTCAATACTTCATAAGAAGAACCGCTGTGCTGCCAAATCGTTACTCATGTAACGGAACAAATACTATCCGAAAGAGCAACATCTGGTGAATACAGCGGGGGTTAACAGTTCCCATCCGACATTTTCGAGATAGGTTTTGACCGGTTTTGCGATGTGGGTCGAGCGTTTTTGTTGAAAAATCAGCTTATCATGTCTTTTATCCCATTCTCGTCGTTTATGGCCAAAGCTTTGCTTCAAATGCATTAATTGTTGTTGATGGGATTGTCCTTCAATAATTTCATTAGGTTTTAAAAGCTCGTAGTACACCACACCTTTCGTATCCCACCATATGCACAGCATAACCGTTGCGCAGTGAATATTTTGCTTTAGGTTGCGATGGACCTGGTTCACCAGGCTGTATCCAGGCCTTTTTGCGTTTAGGATTCTTGTAATAACTCCCCTTTTCATCACCAGTGACGATTCGGTACAAGAACCTTTTTTCTGCCGTGCAAGCAGTAATGAAAAAGTACTCCCCGCAAAAACACTTTACAGGAACAAAACTTGACATGTTCAAATGCTGAAAACAGGCGTTAGATGCGTGATGACAGTAGCTATCAAGCAGTCTCGAACAAACCACCGTCGGGAGCGGTTGTTGCTCGTCTCCATCCAGGTGTGATAGTGAACAAAAGCAAAGAGTTAGACACAGTGACAGTGCTAGCCAGGGGCCGGCTACCGGAAAAAAAAATGGCTCCAACAAGCAAACTGAAACGGCCGATAGAGAGCGGGCTGCGCAGTGAAAGTAAGAGAAGCCGCGAGCCGGTGGCTAGCGAAAATATTTTCGAAGCTCTCCCAATGGATGACAGCGGCGATCTGCAAATACCAAGGGAGAATATTTCCAAACACGAGCAGAAAAACTCCACTCCGCCACAAACAGAATCTAAAAAAACTCCACCGATATACGTAACGGGCACATCGGTAGGAGATGTGCACAGCAAATTAATAGCCGCAGGAGTCATCAAATACATGACAAATGTCACCAGAAAGGGAATTCAGGTACAAGTAACCACGACACACGACTTCAACAAGGTGGTGCAGGCCCTACACGCGCGCAAAGTGCAATTTTACACTTTTCAGCTACCCGAGAGTAGGACAACAAAAATAGTACTGAGCGGTGTGGCCGACTGCGACATCGAGGAACTAAAAACCTCGTTAAACGAAAAGGAGGTCTACCCAAGCGAAATCAAAAAGCTAAACATCAGAAACAAGAGGTACGATGATCAGGCCACATTTTTATTACACTTCCCCGTGGGCACGGTAACGCTCGGGAATTTAAAACTGATCCACGCGATCCGATACTGCAAAGTAAGATGGAACCACTACCACACAAACGGCACACCAATGATGTGCAGAAATTGCCTCAAGTACGGCCACGGAGCCAATAACTGTTACACACAGCCGAAGTGCCTGAAATGTGCAGGGGCACACAAAGCAGACGATTGCCCACACGCCGAAAAAACGGTGGAAGAAAAAGGCAGAATTCCCGAACACTTGTTAAAGTGTGCAAACTGTAACGGCGGTCACACCGCCAACTATTATAAGTGCCCTGCGCGTCCACAACGCACACCAACGCCTACAATCTATCGTCCCGCTCCTAAGCTCGACGAAACCAACTTCCCATCCCTGCCGTCTCACCCACATCTACCAAGTGAACAAGCGGCAGTTCCAAAAAACTCGACATATACAAACAGATCCGCACAGTGGGCCAATCAAGGGCCAAATCTATTTTCAGCAGACGAAATAACAAACATAATAACTGATACCTTCTCACTCATGAGAAACTGTAATAGCAAAGAACAACAAATCACAGTGATTTTCCAAGTCATCCAGAAATATTGTTTCAATGGATAAATCAAATTCACTCAAAATTTGCCACTGGAATGCAAACAGTATTTCAAATAAAAAACTTGAAATAATCCACTTCCTAGAAAGCAATAAAATTGACATAATGGCAATAGCCGAAACTTACCTCAAACCTGAAATCAAACTTACAATCCCCGGCTATAACATACATAGAAAAGACAGAAATGATGGCAGCAAAGGTGGAGTAGCTATCCTGGTGCGGCGAAACATCAAACACAATATTCTTCACGACCTCAAATTAGAAAAAATAGAATCTATCGGAATCTCGGTTATCACAAAAAAAGGAAACATCAATATCACATCAGTATACCACCCGGGAGGAAATAAGGACCTCGAAAAATACAAAAACGACATAAGAAAACTGACGAAAAGCAACAAAAGCTACTTCATCTGCGGCGACCTGAACGCCCGACATCGAATGTGGCACTGTAAAACGTCAAATGGGGCAGGCAGGATCCTGTTTGAGTTGAGTCAAAGAGGAAACTTCGCCATCCACCACGCACAGACACCCACACATTTCCCCAAGTGCAATAGATTCTCACCATCGACAATAGACCTAACCATCACAAACGGAAATCATGAAATGTCAACACCTATCACAATAGCCGAACTCTCATCCGACCATGAACCAGTAATTTTCAACATAAACCACACAATCACAATAGAAAAACCGACGAAAAAGATCTACGACTACAGCTCAGCAAACTGGAAACAGTTCAGAAAATGCATAAACAACGAAGTAAACATTCAAAACATGAACCACCTTACATTAGATACCACTCAGAAAATTGACCAAACGATAAACGAGCTCACAACAACAATTCAAAGCGCCCACAAAGCATCAATACCACTCATCACACCTGGACAGTATAACATCAAACTCCCAGAAAATTTAAAACAAATGATCAAAGTCAAAAACATGCTCAGAAGAATATGGCAACGAAACCGAAGAAACAAACTAGCAAACTCGTGCTTCACTTCACTGGAAAAAACGATCAAAGAAAAAACAAATATAATACGAAACGAAAGCTGGGACAAAACACTATCCAACATCAACACCAAACATAACAACAACAAAACCCTATGGAAGATAGTAAAAAATTTAAAAAACCAAAAACAAACAATCCCGCCTTTAAAAATGAACGGAAATCTCCTAATGAGTTCAGAAGAAAAATGTGAGGCTATAAGCTCACACTTCAAACACTCTCATAAAATAACAGCGCAAACAAAGAGCACCATGGAGAAAACAGTAAAAGAAGCGGCCCACAGTTCCAAAAACTCATACCAAGAAACACTTCCCCAAACCCTACTGATCAAACCAATCGAAATCAAAAGGATTATAAAACAACTAAAAACCAAAAAATCCACCGGCTTAGACAATATCAACAACAAAAGTATCAAAAATCTACCAAACAAAGCCATAATACAAATCACACATATTTTCAACGCCTGTCTAAACTTAGGGTACTTCCCAAACGCATGGAAACACGCAAAAATCGTTCCAATCCCTAAACCAGGCAAAGACCACAGCCTCCCCGAAAACTACAGACCCATCAGCCTGCTCAGCTGCCTGGGAAAAATTCTGGAAAAAAGTATAGCAAACAGAATAGACAAACACACAAACGATAACCACATAATCCAACCCTACCAATTCGGTTTTCAAAAATCACTGTCAACCACTCACCAACTCCACAGGTTGACAAACAATATACGGTCAAACAGAAATAACAAAAAATCTACCGGACTCGTCCTGCTGGACATCGAGAAAGCCTTCGACACTGTCTGGCAAGACGGTTTAATTTACAAACTGGTTACACTAAAATACCCACAAAACATCGTTAAATTAGTAGAATCATTCCTTAAAAATAGAAAAAACCAGGTTTTCATAGGAAACTCCTGCTCAAACATCTACACCCCAGATGCAGGGGTACCGCAGGGTAGTGTTCTCTCCCCACTACTTTTCAATATTTACATATCCGACATTCCAACACACACAAAATGTTCACAATTTCTATATGCCGACGACTTAGCAATAAGCTCCTCAAGTACAATGCCCAAAACGATAGTCACCAATTTAAACAACAGCCTCCGGAAATATGAAAAATATTGTAAAACATGGAAAATCAAAATTAACGCCGACAAATCAGAGGCAATTTTCTTTACACGAAGAAGTTGCCTGCGTCGCCTCCCAACTAGCCACACAAAAATAAACAAAACAAACATCCCATGGAAAGAATCAGTCAAATACCTCGGATTTCACCTAAACAAGAAATTAACCTATAAAACACACTTCGAACACGTAATAGAAAAATGCGAGAAACACCTAAAAATACTCTACAGCCTAATAAATAGGAGATCGAAACTAAATAACAAAAACAAACTGTTACTGTACAAAACTATAATCCGCCCCACCATCACTTATGCATCTCCCATATGGGCCACCAGCGCGAATACCCACAAAAAAAGGTTACAAAGAATCCAAAACAAATTCCTAAAAATTATTCTAAATAAGCCTCCATGGCATAGCACAGAAAAAATACATAAACTAGCTAAAATAGAAAAAATAGCTCAACACACCCTAAAACTCAACAAAAAGTACTGGTCCGCTTGCTGTAAAAACAAAGAATTGAAATACCGTCTTCAGTGACACAGTTAATTAGTAGTTTAAAGTAGTAGTAGTTGTAGATAGTAGTTTAAATAATGTAAATATAAATAGTTTAGTCAGTAGGTAGGCTTAGGTATGTAAGGCATAGGAAAAAAGTCTTAGACAGGTCCAATGGGCCCCTGTCAAAATATCAAGAAAACAAATCAAACACTGAGGTACACTAACGAACAACACCTGAAAATAATAATGTGTAATAATTCTCAATAATAATGTGGAGAGGCCTTAGCCGAGCCCATTCGATTAATCAACCTCGATGTATTACGAAATCAACTCCCAATAAACGCAATTTATATAAAAAAAAAAAAATAAGCAGAAATCGCAAATGATTTTCCTTCTTTCAATGTCTCTTTTTGTCTCTTTCAATTCATGTGGAACCCATTAGACATTTTTCAAATCATTCCCACGGCACTCAGGCGATGGGAAACTGTCGTGTGGTCAACTCCTAACATTTCTGCAAGTTCTTTTTGCATCTGACATGCATTCGATCGATCAATGCACCAATACTTCATCATCATCCTTTTTTGACTGTTCAGGTCGCTCTTGGTCTTGCAAGCCAAAATCACAACGTTTTAAACCGTGCAAACCACATCCGACAAGGTCTGTCAGTAAAGCAAGTTTCACCATAAACTTCCATTAAAATTTTGATGACTTTCGGTAGCCGTTTTCTTCATATTGAAGTAATGAAAAAGTACTCCGCGCAAACTTTATCAGGAACAAAACTTGAAATGTCCTTGAAAATCCTTGCCTAGGTATGCTTAAAACAGGTGTTGTTCACACTTTGACCAAACAATCTATACTGCGTTAGATGCGTACGCTACTGTCCGTACTAAGCACATATTTCATTAAAAAAAAACATTATTACATTTAATGAGTAACGCCATCTCTTGTAAAACCGCAAGAATGAATTGCTACACCTAATATAGAATAGTTCTAGTCTTGTCTTGTCATTCTACCATATTATTATCTAGAATTTTCGTTCTTTAACTTTTGAAGGATTCGTTTAAACGGGATATAACTTTCAACCTTTTACTTGAATCAAATCATCTCTGCGATGCATCAAGCTACGTTATTAAACATTTTCTTTTCATAATTCTTTGTAAAGTGCTTCCATACAAAACACCCAACACCCAAGCGTCTGAATTGCTATTGTGATGTGATACACGTTTGCCATTCTACGTATTTTTCTCTACGTCCTGTGAGTTTTTTTTCGTTGCTGTTTAGTACTTGACGCACGCACGTTTGATACGCGATGGGCTCGCAAAGGCAACCTATTCCGAACACTAAGGTACGCCGTGGGAAGTGATCTGTGAAGGCACGCTATAAAATGTGCCATATTAAGCAAATGTCAATCCCAAAACCATTAAAACGAAGTTTTGTAGCATCTTCCAAACATGTCCTGCTCGTGACGCTCATGATGGGATCGATGTGATGTGTTTCAAGCTCAAAACGTTCATCACGGCTCTGCTCCACGGAGGCTGGAGGCTGTGTAAGATAGCTCACACGCAACAACCGAACCCTTCTAGGATTATACGGAACGCAAATACGCCCGTTAAGCGATCTCGAGAACGGAACCCGCCGGTGTGCCAGGAAAGCCTTAAAGCTCTCGTGATTGATTTAAATTAAAGAAAATTACCCTCGTTCTGTTCTGGCCGCATATCCGCAGGAATCTGCGTGTGCTGGGCCAAAAGGGTAGACATAATAACGCAGCCCATTGAATGCACATCTCGAGGCGATTGGGAGATTTGTTTTTTTTTCCCGCATACCATCCTTGGCCTAGGTGTACACCATCGTTTACGTTACTGCGCGCGCCCAGATAATCGTTCCCGGCGATCTGGGACGAGGGACGCGATTTCCGTTGCCGTTCACAATACCGAGATGGAGGGGGGCCGAGTTTAAAGTACCCAGACATTCCCATTTATGGTAGTAATTTTGTTTTGATTATATTCCTTCCATTACCGAGACATCATCTTCCGTCAGACCGGAGAGACGCACAGAGATGCCGTCGCGCGTCAGGAGCGTTTATTCGTTTAGAGGGACATTACAAGCAAACAAACAAATCAATTTGGATGTGAAGGTTATTGCTCGGCAGAGGTCTTGGCTCTCGATCCACTCGGGCTGGGGCTCGAAGTTTCAATGTCAAGGGATTATATAAAATGGGAACCAATAAACAGCGAGACGGGTTTGACTCTGACCAGTTGACCAGAAACCAATGACAACGTAATACACACATCTCTATATCGGACACCGGAGCGGAGGTCGGAATTCCTTCTCTCTCTGCCTCTGTGAGTCCACCGAATAGCTTTCTAATTGCTCGCACGGACAACAACTGTGGCCACGGAATTCTTTTAGCATATATTAATTTTGGAGCCGTAACATTTGCATAAACCGCTCGTATGCGAACCCGCGGCAGAAGAAAAGACCCGGGCTCTCGATCCTGCGGCAGGTGCCACGCCGTGATCGTGAATGTTTTCATTTTCATCTGTCCCCGAAAAAGCCATCTCTTGCCCGCTGTGGAGTAACTCGTGCAAAACCGCAACCGTGGCGCACGATCGCATTCATCAGTTTGGCGTTTTCCAAATCGCGTTGTTTGCTCAACTGGCTAGCACTGACCGGTTTCTCATTAAAATAAAAACCTTATCATCTCCGGTCGATCTGGTTTGGTCGGTTGGTTGAATTGAAAAATTGAAACCAGTTATGCGACACCTAGCACCGAAGTCGGGAAGGATTGGGGCGCCCAGTTTCGACAAAGATCGTTGCTCAAAGTTACCCAGGCCCCGGATGGGAGCCGATCTGTAACAAAAGGGTCTACGGTCCGACGGGCAGCATAAATAGAAGCATCAAACAAACCGGGACCGGTACTTGGCGCAGTTGCGCATTCTTCGGAAGCTTGCTAATTTATCAGAGCAGCACTAACCCAACAGAAGGTTTGTAAAATTCACTTTTGTCTGAGGTCTTGCTCCGTATGCCGGGACGGGACCAACCGAAATGCTGCTGCCAGCTCGTCAAACAGGTTTCCAAACAACATTCTCTCCCTCTCTCTCTCTGGCTTTCTATGATGAGTGGTTTGAATAAATAAACAGTCGCTGCAATTAAGATGCATCGCAGATGTTTGCATAAAGCGCTGAAGTGCCCCTTCTGGCAGGACCTATCGGACAAAGCGGACCCTTCGGTCGCTTTCACAGGTTCTATCGAGTACTGAATCAATAAAAGCAACATCTCAGACAGCCGTGAATCCTTTTTATGTTTGCCGTACCAGAGCACAAACATCGCCGTGGACGCCGTGTAAGTTAGTGGCATTGGAGAGCATGTTTACAAATTACTACTACTACTCTTTGGACCGCTGGGGTCGGGTGCCCAGACCGCCTGCAAACCTCCTTTCTTCCATCAAATGTGGATCAGTGTTCCACTTGGCGAACTTTGTCGTCGTCGTCGTCACCGGCAATAAGCTGCTGGCTGGCCCGGCTCGGGTGCCCTTTAACGATCCGTAGCGTAGTAGTGAGGGGATTCGCGCGCACGAGCGCAATAGTAATCGAAGATAATTGATGAATAAATAACGTTACAGACGTGTGAATAACGTGACTCCATTAGTCGTAGCCGGGCGCAACGCAACGCTTTTCACTTTTTCCGCCTCTCTTCGCGCGAGCTTTCGAACTGCGCCGGCGAAGCGCTTATAAGCTATCATTACTTATTATCACCTCGGCGCACTTGTACGAAGGGCCGTGTTCCCTGTCGATCGTAAATATCCCGCGCCGTGCGTTCCGTGCGCCAGGACTATCCATCCACCACGGCCGCCCGTGGCACCACGAAGACGACGACGGCGACGGCTGGTGGCCATGTTGTGCGCGGGATATCGTTACATGGCATCTCGGAGACCCCGGGTGCGCCCCGTTGACAGTTGCTTTACGTGCCTCGGCGTCCTCGACACAGCCGAGAGCCGACATGTAATGTCGGCGTGCTCGCAAGTATCCTCGCGGTCCCAAATGGTCATGCAGCAACCGACGGCCGCGCGAGCGAGCGTACGGCAAGGAGCTCTTGATAATGTCATGATTTTTCACCGCTCATAAGAAGATCAGATAAGAGAGCGCAGTGGATGAAAGCTGCTCTTTAATGTTTCGTCGGAACCGTTTGCGAGCTTCGCGTCGGATAATTGAACGTAATTTATGCTGCACTTTGTGCGGGCACCCATTGCCTCCATGCGGGGCGCGTATCTGGTGCTGACGCTCGCATCCTGGCGCCTGGCCTGGGTGGTGGTGATGGGTGACGGCGGTAGGCCACTTTCGTTGCTATTCCACCAGATTGAAGCGTGATACTTTATGCCGAAAGACGTTCGGCACCGTGCGGATAGTGGAAATGTCGAATAGAGACGGGCAAACACTCGAAGCGCCTTGACTTCTTGCTCCGTGGCTGGCTGGTCCAACTGGGACGGTTCGACAGCGGATGCGAGTTTCCGAACAGAGTAGAGTAGTCGACGTTTTGGTGCTTTTTCAGCCAACCTGGCCGTGTGTTGCAGATAAAGTTCAAAAGTTCTAGCCCGAAAGACACCGCTACATAACGAAGTTGGAAGCATTTGCTTTAAAGCAATAGACGCCTCACAGTCACCTGCACCGACAGCCCGGTAACAAACGACTTAGTGTAAGCAATTAAATTCAGTTGTTCCCGTCAAACAGCCTCGGGTCGAGGGCCACATGCCCTCAACTGCTGCTGGCCCGCTGCTTTGGCACTGCGTGTAATTTCATTGATTCCTCACTCAATAACCATTTGACATTTCCATTCCGAGTCGAATAAATCGTTCGACTTGCATCAATCCCGGCTCCATCTTGCCCGATCCGGAACTCGTTTGACAGTGGGCCGTCGTGCCGTGTCACGTGTCGCCTTGCTCGAGGCACAGTGCCACCCGGCCAGTGCAGTGGTCCGCCGGCTGCTGATCCCCGGCAGAACATGTGCGCAACGCGGGGAGTAGCTAGGAATACTTCCGGCCGTCACGCCAGGGCCCGGTGCCGATTGGCGAAAGGCTGCTCATGTTACCTCGGCACTCGCACTGCCACCGTGTGCAGAATCGATGGCAATAATCAGATAGCAACGGGAATTTATTGCACTGGCAAAGGTGCATGCCGGCAAAAAGTCCCGTGCCGTGTCGACTCCTTCGGGCAGAGCGACTCCTTTCTGGCCCGAACCGAACCGACGTGTGCTGGGCTGGTGATTAGTTGACGTAGACGCAGAGTGTGAAGCCTGTGCTCTGGGCCAACGGCGAGGTGTCTTACCGAAGGCCGTCGGTGCTTTAGTATGCAAGACTTTGGGCAAACGTCGCGTGTAAGCATCGGCAGATTGTGAAATTAAAGTTCGGAGCAGAGAAAATCAATTGTCGTCGTTGTTGAGCGAATGTTTCCCATTAGGGCTAGCTTACTTCCGTTTTTCTGTCGCAAAACCCGTTGGCACGAATTTTGATTCCCCGAAACAATCAGCATTAGCAACAGGGAAGGCACACGAGGTATTTGACCACATAGTGATTGCATAGTTTTGGGCAAATGTTTAGGAGTTTGTCGGAAAAACATGTCGTAGCCAGAATAGTTACTAGCAGCACATGACTTTAGGACTGACGGCCGACTGATCCCTTCATTGAATTGCGGAGAAAGAAAATTTAATTACGAGATTTGCACTTTGGAAAACTCGTCTATATTTGGATACAGTGGCCTTTTTCGGAGAAAGATATTTTGGTTCTGAAATAACAGTGAACCTTCCTCTGTTGGAGCTGAGCTTTAGGATCCATTAGAGTGCCGATTTCTTAGAACAGCAACGATTCAGAGAGCTGTTTGGAGTTGTTTGATTGCATTTGATGGAATTGTCGGAGTTAGTTTGTAACAATCGGATGAACCTGAACCAATCGACCATCGGCTCTGCGACTCTACGCCGTTTTCAAGGCTTCGACCCTATACGTGATGGCGTTCTACTTGACGACTAACTTCCTTTTGTTTTGCACTATGGTCTTATCATCAGAATGACCCATCAACTACGCTCAGTGTGAGCGTACTGTTCTATTGTTTGGCCCCCGGTTTCTCCGTTCTGCACGAATCACCTGGAGGGTTTCCAGCGTCAGTTCACCAGGATAGCTTCCTGACGCCTATTACGGGATGACCCAGAACCGCCACGGGCTGCTTGATATTGAAAGACTCGCCGTGCTTTCATCGAGAAAGATCGACGTGCCATCTCGAAATTCTGCTTCATGGCCAGCCTACACGAGTCTTCGATCGATGCATCGGCACTCTTACACCTTGCGGTCCCATGAGATCTCCGAACCTCCTAGCAGAACAATTAAAAAAACAAAATTGAGATCAAAAAAGGATTGCGAAAATAGATTGCTCGAGTTTTTCGCCAATAACGACTAAACCTTTTTTTACAAGAGCGATGAAAGTATTTTTAGAAATACAACATTGCATGCAATAATGCATACAAGTTTTGGCAAGCAAATACTGCATGCAATGTTGCGTACAATATTGCATGCAAATCCCTGGTGCTACCTACCAGTCGCTTCTGCTTCCCTATTCGAATTTCGGATTTTTCGGGATTCGGATTTCTTCAAAACTTGCTAAATTTTTCGGATTATTTTTTCTCCAAAACTACTGAACCAAGCCGCGTGAAATTTTACACAGCGCATTTTTAAGAAACCGGACAGTGAATACAGGACAGTTCGACCTTCCCACACCTCCGGGGAGGTGGCTCCCATAGAAACGTAAAATTAAATGCTGTATAATTCGGGTTGTTTTCGAGCAAATCGAACCCAATTCTGATGGTGAACACTGTGAACCTCCCACAGCGTGTTACGGAAGCCGCCCTAGACGCGGGCATGGCCAAGAAGTGGCGCCGCATGCGAAAACCTCTGGGTTAGATTTTCCGAAATGTTTTCCCTGAAGCCTCCGACGGGAACTAATTTTCTTTCGTGCATCGCTACGGGTGTTACCTTACTTTCCTCCCCCATTTCTTTCGGTTCGGCCAATTTCTTTCCAATTCGATCAGAAATTCTAAAGACGGTTTTTGCGGTTTTAAGAGAAAGTGTTTGGAATTTATTTCCACGGTCTCAGGGTACAGACCTAAGGATCTTAATGAGAAACACTACAATGTGCAGCTCTATCACACAGCTGGCCCCCAGCAAGCGTTCACCAAAGGTGATCTCCTCCTGCGGTGGCCGCCCTCTGTTCGCCAAGCTGGCGCGCGATTCCGGTGTAGATCCGCGGGAACATCTGCTCCAGCTCCTCGCCCACGCTAGGAAGGAAGTGCGGGAGGACGGTGAGTGACACAGCCATTGGGTGACGGAAACAGGGTGCTGCTACGTGCGCTGAGCAGCGCGGGAAAACATCACAGACAATGCGTATCGAGTGCGTTCCGACGATGCTGCGGATCCGCTGGAAACCCAGTTTTCGGTTGAACACGATGGATCGCTTCGGTCGGCAGCGGATGTACTGGCCGCACAGGCACTTGCCCTGCGTGATGATCTCCTATGAGGAGCGCTCCGTTCACTATGATGTTATCAGATACCCGTCCTGGTACGAATCCACCGCCGCCAGCACCGACTTCTGTTCCATTGTTCGTCGTCGGGTGTTCGACTTTATGGAATCACGTGTGTGACATCGTGATCGATACTCCTTATCGACTGAGGAGAGAAAGAAAAAACGAAATAAGAAAAGCGAAGTATACAAGTTTGTCATTGGTCAGACATTTGGTTGTATTTTTCCGCAGGAGACGCTGATCCAGAAACAGCAATAAATACGTAGTTAGTTTTTGTTTCCTCGGATGTCGGATGTTTTTGTGTATAAATTATGTTGTGATTCCATTCAGAAGGCGCTCGATTCGCTCTCACATATCCCACAGCTTTAGTTTGATGAATCTTGTTCTCGAATACCATTCTTTACGAGCTCAGTTACAATCCCGCGCGTATTCGCCGTCCGGTGTCACAAAACTACGGTGTTTTTAAGATCATTCTTGGTTCAACTTCCTCGTGATGTTTTTGCATCGCAGTTTCGTGATCATTTCGCGATCATCTTGACCCAAACTTGGTCCATATCGTTCCGCAACCTCCTTATTCGTCCTTTTGCCTTTTACAGTCAACAGTTGAGTTAGGAGTCGAAACGAAGAATTTGTTGAAGGCTGTTCCATAAACGAACTTTTCGAACCGTTTCGAAAATTGGAACAAATGTCGGCAATAATGTTTTGCATAGAGCAGGGACAGAGTCGTATGTCTATGAGACAAGTAGGCCCCTCGTGTTGCTTTTCTTCAAGCAATAAATATATAATCAAATAAGTAAGACCTTTATAGGGATCCTAAAAAAAAAATTAACCCTATAAGTCTTTGAGGGTCGGTAAGTCGATTTAAACTACTCAATAACAACCCTGACCTGTCGGGAAGTGACAGCATCCTGTGCTAACAGTGGACCTAACGCCAACAGTCGCATCGGTAGTGGTTGGTTTTGCTTGCCAAAATAAACCATCCGCGCCGCTCACCACCAGCCGACGGAACCGTAAGCCCGCCTTCCGCATGCCGGCAGACAACGGTGGGTTGGTCAAAAAGCGTGAACCTCGTGAAGGAAAGGACCGCTATGCTATGCTCGCTCGCGGAATATTGTTTTCACGCCACCTTTCCATTGTGTTCCATTAATTTCCCGCGGTCCGGCGCCGGCCGCCACCGAGTGGGCCAGAAAAACCCAACCCCCACCAAAATAGCGTTTCTTCGAACGATGATGATAAAAACAATTATCTCAACTAAGACATCCGTCCGCTCCCCACCCCCCCCCAGAATGTTCCGGTTGCCCCTTTCCGCCCCGAGGGACTCCTTTCAATTTCGGTGCCATTCGGTGCCGGGCAGCGCACCATCATCCCATCGGGGAACCGTGTGCCGCACGCGAACACTTTGAAAACAAATTAATCCTTTAGGCGTACTTAGAAACTTGATCCTACAGTCGCCGCCAGCGCCACCGAACCCCCGGGGCGCACTCGTGGACCCCTCCGATGGCGGGCGCAGGAAGTCGACATTAACGTTATTTACGGTGGCGTTAACGGATCGATAGTGCGAGCTGCGAGCGGGGAGAAGTGGCGGCCATTCCGGGATCAAAATACCGGAGTGGCGCAACCTCTTGCTTCCCAAAGGAATGCTCCGGGGACACACACACAAGTTCGCACGCACCCAGAGCGACATACCAGCGGCGTGACGCATGAGGAACCGTGATCCGAAATCGATACCTTCACCTTCAGACCCCACCTCACGCCTTGCTAACACAGCATCCCGGACGGACGATCGACTTACGCGCGGGTTCCCCTTAGGAAAAACTTCGACACGAAGACGAATCTCTGGGACCCAATGGCAATGACAGCCGAGTCCGGGTGCGTGTCGGGTCGAATTTATGAAAGCCGGCCCGTCCCGTGGGCGCCCGGACCGTGGACGGGGGCCGCGAAGAGGCCGCAGTATTCAATTTACGGGTACGGGCTCCGGCGCCCTTTTTCGGGCCCGGGGTCCGGAATGCGCCGCGTGGAGAGTGTCATCCTCTTGAAACGGGCGAAACATGTTTTGCTTTTACATCATAATTATCATAAGCCCGGGACGCCCCTATCTCGTCTCGTCAACTCTCAAGCCGCGCTGGCGTAGGGTTCGTGCTTAAGCCGGCTGCTTGAAGCGCCGAACGCGCGCTCCCTCAAGATGGTGACGAGTATTTCGGCCCCGGCCACGGCGAAGATCTACAGCGTGCGCTACAAGTGCCATTATCGTCACGTCCCTATTAAAACTTCGACCGGAGCGCGCGCGCGTTTCGGGTTCCGGCCAAGTCACGACAGAGAGAGAGAGCGTCGGCCACACGGAAGGCATCCAGGAGGCATCTGGATGCTGGGTGCGAGGTGTGCTTCGAGGGCCAACCTGGCCGCGTTGCCGGATTTTCGTGCAACAACTTTTCTCATTATTTTATTACAGAATGCGCTTAACGCTCTCCGACCCCCCCGCCGGAAGGGGGCCAAATCTGGACCGCACGGACGGTCGGATCACGCGGTCTCGCGTGCGGTGGCCCCTGCGGTCTCAAGATCCTGTCCCGACACCCGGCCGAATTTCACGTGCATTCGCCAACTTTGTCATCCGGGCGCTCCGAGTTCTCCGAGTGCATCCTTTGCTGCCACTTCCAATTTATGCCACCTGATTTGTCCGCGGGGAGAGGTGCGAAGAAGCACATTTGGTCGGACACCCTGTTCGGTCGGACCGTTCGGACCGTCCGTTTGCAAACATCGATTTATTTCTGTTACGTCCGGCGAGGGCGATCGCGATTTTTCATGCGAACGGCCCGAGCGCAGTCCCAGAACTTCCAGATCGCATGCCTTCCGGTGACGGGCGAATGGATTGTCGAGTCATTCATAATCAACGATGGCCGAATGGCCGCCCGAAGCCGAAGGAATACTCTTTCCCACATTTCCTGCGATTGGTTGGGTTGCGCCGAAGCCCCAGGACCGCCGCCGGCGCAGTTCGCGCGGTTCGGTGGGCAATCATGGCTGGCCCGGTTGTTGTTGTTGTTCTCGTTGTCCTTGGTTGGTCCTGTATCACGGCTTGCCCTCGGGGTGGCACACACCAGGGTCGGGATGCTGGCCGGGTCGGGCCGGGGTCTCAAGTGGCCGTCGATGCCCGGATATAAATGGCTCGGCCCGGTCCCCGTCAATTTCCCGAAATCAAATTTATTTGTTTAATTTACTTGTTTATGGTTGTTGCTTGTTTTGCAGATAAATTGCACATTCCTTGAGCTCGGAGCCCGGAACCGAGCCGGGCACTCTGGCACCCAGCGCCCAGGATAAAACGTAAATAATTTAATTTTCAATTCAACGCTTTTAATCAAAGCATTACACGGTCCTGGGCATGATTCCGGTGCGTGAGGCACCCGGTCGGGACGGCACGTGAGAAAACATGTTCGAAGGACGCTCCAGCACACTCCGGCTTCCGGCCGTATGTGGAGTGCGTTCGTAGCGTTGTTAGCTTCCACGTCGTTAAAATACACTTTCGTACGCCGAAAGCCGCCGTTCCCACAAATATGTCGTCGAACCGACGCGTGCTTCACGCAATCGACGGCTAAGAGGCGCATCCGAATGGAGGTCATGCGAAGGCGATCGGATATGCTAAGCCAATCATTTGAAGTCGTGTTTCGGAGAAAAAGTGGAGCGTAGCCCTCCGTTTGAAGCCCTTCGTGCGGTTCTCTCAATTCGGGGCGGATTTCGGATTTAAATGCCAGCCCTTCGACCGCTTTGCGCCGCTTACGATCCGAGAGATCCGAGGTAGGCGTAAATAGTCCCAAGTGGGGCACCATTGCGCCTCGGAATTGGATCTTCTGCCAGCCGCCAGGGCCGTTCGCTTGAAATGAAATGATGGTTAAATCAAAAGTTTTGCTCCAAAGTTTTGCTCTCGTCGTCGGTGCCCTTCTCGTCCATGTTGACCATGTTGTTTCACACCGCCCTGCCCACGCCCAGCGGCCAACACTGCTGCTGCTGCTGCTGCTCTGCTCCATTTCTATCGCTTTATGCTAATTACGTTCCCCGCCCGCGGGCGGCTTAGTTTTGGGGAATGGGTGGATTACGGCGCGAGAGAAATGAGTTTCGTTCGCCGAACTTAACTCGCCTAAGTAGCTTATTGCCGGCCAGTGCCTTGTGCGGGGCAGCGGCGGGCTTTTCGTTGCAATGCGTCTGCAAATAACGTGCCAGAAGCCCCTTCGCAACAGCTGCCCGATCGGTTCCATCTGCCATAGTCACTTCTCTAAAACAAACAATAATGTTTCTGACTATTTTAAACTATTTCGCTTATTTTATTAAACGAAATGTGATGAAAAAGAAGCTAAATTTATCGAAATTTGGATTTGGGGATGGACGCGCTCGAATTCATTGAGCTGGCAGTGACCATGAAAGTTTATCTAGGGAGCAGCTCTAGCTTCGAACCTGTTCGAATTCGATCAGTCCGTTGATAAGGGCGTTTTGAACACGAACTTCAAACCTAGCACCCATTGGCTTTAATCTGGTCATGTCAAAAGTATTTACGCTTTCTATCACATGAATGGCGTTAATCATCATATTTGTGTCACCATATTGTTGATTTTATCAACTCAGAGCTCGCTGGAAATATGGCATACACTTAAAGGGCCGTTTACACGTAGCGATATATCGTTGCAATTGGTTTCATACAAGGCATTGCAGCGATATATCGCTGCGTGTAAACGGCCCTTAAAAGTTTTGTACATTGAAAAAATGTGCAAAATTTGCTAGGAAATAGTTGCTATCGGATAGCTTCAAATTACGTGGGCATGTTGCTGAGTAATGGACAGTAACCGTGAACCCATGCCGCGATCATTGTCCGAGCTGTAGCAATTACCCTTAAGGTCTTTCTTCAGGACGAGCGTTGTTGTGGGGCGAGATTATTGTTCAATAATGAAGCCAACACGCTCCTCGGAGATTCTCGATGAATTATGTTTACGATACGCTGCTGAGTGATTTGACGGTCATTTCCAATCAAATCTTCGGCGCGTTTGCGATGAACGTCCGCTGTCTGTTTTATCAACAGTTCAAGGTTTTCTAGATGGGCAATAACGAAATTTTACTACCCAGCCATTCACTGTAGACCTACCAACAGTACCGACACAATAAACAGGCTGTGAACGACGATGAATCTCCAGTGAAATTCACTTCTGAAGCAGTTAAAAATTCTCGTTGTTTAATTACACAGCGTTGCGTTTACATAGCAACAAAGCAATGCATACTTCCACTAGTAACAACAAACTGAAGTGAAACAACGCCATCGTAGGCGTTTAGAGTAGAAAAATTAAAAAAAATATTAAGTCGTTTTTGCTTTACAACCAAATGAAGAAGAGAACCTTTATTGGATCCCCCTGTATTATTTAGTAACAATAGTTTGAAAGGTAAGTTTTTCTTCTTCTCAGATTTAAAGGTTATGCGTGTTTATGTGTCTGTAGATTTACAGCCATGTTACAGCCGCTTGATACGCTGGGATGTCGTCATAAAATGATACTTTCATGGGCAATTTGAGCTTAGGGAATAGAAAACAGTCACAAGGTGACGGATCATGCGAATACGGAGGGTTGTTGTCCTATTTGGTGGTTTTAATGTAATGTCTTACGAATGTGTTACACGAGCATGCTTTTGGTCGTTTGTTAATTCGGATCCAAACGCAGCGGATCCAAACTTTCGTCAAATAACTACGCAGAATTTTCCAAACAGTGTCTTTACTTGTGTTGCACTCTTCAGCCAACATCATTGGAGTGAAATTTCCACTCACAGCAATGATTTTGGAAACTTTTCTCACCTATGCTGGATGATTACGGATTTGTCGACACCCAGACCTTTCACCGTCTTTCAAGTCCTCACGATTTTCTTGAAATCGTTTACAGCGGACAAAAACTCTTGCTCTACTCATACACTCATCACCATAAACTTGTTGTAACAAATTGTAGGTCGTAGTACATGTTTTACCAAGTTTCAAAACAAAATTTAATGTTGGCTCTTTGTTCCATGTTTAACACATGTCATCAATTTACTCACACATAAACGAGCATAACTTTTTAATCTGTCATCTTTTTTGCAAGGCTTCGCAAATGGCAAACCATAAACTTTTGGCGCGAAACCACAGATCCTTAGATAACATTCTTAGGTTAAAACCTGATGGTTATCAAAGTTCGTTTGATAAATCTGACTGATAAACTGTTTTCAATGCTCCAATACAATGCTTTTCCGTTACGTTTTCGTCAGAAGTCTTTAAAGTGTTATGTCAAAAGTCTAGTCACAGCGCTGTCGGAAGCGCAGCAGCGAACGTACTTCGCACACCATTCAATTGCACCAAGGCCGTCCTCAAAGAGCATGACATCGGAAATGGCATCGGCGATTGACACGCAACGGACGCTTCCTCCCCCCGGGGCGAGCGGGCAGTTGTGGGCTGCCATTGAAGCGAACCGGGTGCATTAAAACACGGCTGGCAACATTAAAAATTTAGCCCAATCTTCCACGTCGCCCGCTCATTGAAAGGTGCCGGTGCACCCGGCGACGGCGAATGCGAATGTGTCGGCGACCTACTCGCCATTTGCAAACCGCTGATGCACTTACCGCGTTCCCGGGTGCGCTCCTTGGCATTGATCCAGCTTCCGGGGTCCGGCCGGAGTCCGGCCGGAGTCCGGCCGGAGTCCGGCGGATGGTGCGAAATTCACGCTCACCTATTTGCGACCACTGCGTCCGGGATCCGGGTGCCGGGATTGTTTCCTTCGCCCTCCCAAAACCGGAAAAGTGCCCGCGGGACGGGACACAGGACACCCGGACTGGTGGTGGATACGATCACGACGACCGCAACGCAACCGACCCAGGGGCGACCGAGCGAAGACGCAAATTGCGAACGACAGCTAATTACGAACGAAAGCGCGCTCATAAAAGCAACACATCATCATTATGGCACCTCGGGCCCCGGCGGCAGCAGCGCCCGGTCGGGCATGGCCGGCCGAGGACATGCGTCCGAGGATGAGCGAGGCTGCGGGCTGCGGACAACAGTGGGCGAGGTCGGCTGACACCGTTATCAGCGGCATGCAATCAGCAAACTCCGCGACGGTCGCCTGCACCAACAAGGGGCTTACAAAGGGCTCGCATTAGCATGCACTTGCCTGCTTCCCGGGAACCGGGAGGCTGCATCAGCCCCGGGGCGGGGACCGCCAGGAAGCAGACCTCCATCACGGTGGCGGCCAAATGATACCAAAACAGGACCGCAAAAAACGAAAAATCCGGACCCCAAAGCCGACATCTTCACACTTCGCGTGCCCTTTTTGGAGACTCCTTCGAGGCTCCTTCGCCATTAAATCGCGCCGAGCACGCGATCGCGCCTCGAAAGATGGTCAATAATAACCCACCGGTGGGGGGCAGAGAAGATGTTTTCCCACACACTGACACCTCATCGGGCATCGCGTACCGATCGCAGATACGGCGACCAGACCAAAACGGCATCCAGGCCCAGTTTGGCCCAGTTTGGCCCAATCCGAAACGCTCCGATGGAAGTTTAAACTTAACGCACAATGTGGGCAAGGCGAAGAGCAGGATCGATTGCGGCAGCGAAAAAAGCTAATGGAGTGGCAACAACGTCCGCTTACGAGCGGTGGTCGCTGTTTCGCCTAATTTTCTCCACTTTGTTGGACAACGAACGAGTTGGAGCTAGGACCGAGTGCCCTCGGCAGACGAAGTGTCGGCCTAAGCGTGGAATGCGCTTGCGATGGTCGGGAAGAAGGTGAAGATGCCGCGCTGGGGCCGTGAGCACGTTAGCATCTAGGGGCGAACCCGTGAAACGATGGCCACTCGAGTGGGCCGAGCCCAGGGTCCGGCCCGATAGCATCTTCAAAAACCATATTCTTTTACACGTGCATCACACCGGTTCCAGTCGGACTGGTAACGTACTGGGTTGTTCAATAAGTTTTGCGGTTCCATAACAGAGGGCGCTGCTGCTAGCCTAAATATATTTTGTTATGTTGGCTGCTTCATATGCGAAGTTTCATTTCAATCTGTCATTTCATCCATCATTTACAGTAGAAAGATGGGTTGCTGAATTTAAACGTGGTCGTACAAGCCTTGAAGAACATCCACGTCAAGGACGTCCAAAAACAGCAACAACATCTTAAATTGTAGAAAAAATACAGGATATCGTATTGCAAAATCGTTGAGTGACTGAAAGAGATTTAGTAAAAGTTCTACGCAGGGTGCTGCTATGAGGCTAATTTTTTTTGTTATGTTGGTACACTCTTCATATGAACGTACGTGAAATTTCATTTAAATTGGTTTCTTAATTTTATTTTACAAGCCATTTAGTATCGACGTGTCACAGTATTTTTTACAATGGAAAAAAATCAAGTATTGTGCAGTGATTTAATTTTTTTGAAAGGTTTAAAAGCCAAGGAAAATTATGAACGAATGTTGAACGAGTATAAGGGCTCTTCGCCTTCAATTAAGAGGTTAAATAAGGGTTTCTGAGTGTAAACGTGGCCGTACTAGCCTTCAAGACGATCCATGTAAAAAAACGTCAAAAAACAGGGACAACGCATGAAATCGTAGAAAAAATACAGGATGTCGTATTGGAAAATCGATGAATCACTGAAAGACCCCTAGGCATCTCATTGGGCAACATTTTGAATGAAGTATTGGGTTTCAGAAATCTGTTTGCAAAATTGGTGCCGCATTCGCTAAAAATTGAACAGAAACGCATTCGAATGCAACTTTTTCGGCTACATTTAGAGCTTTTTCGATAGGATAAACTGGATTTTGTGTATTGAATCATCACTGTGTATGAAGTTTGGGTCTCTCACTATGATCCTGAATCAAAACAAGGTGCTAAATAGTTTTGTGAACCGGGTTCATCAGCTCCGAAACGAGTACGTGTCCAAAAATTGCCCAGACCGGTATTGGCATCCGTTTTTTGGGATGCGAATGGAATTTTGTTAGTGGATTACTTGCAAACCGATAAAACAATAAGTTTTGATTATTGTGGTAACTTTTTAGACCAACTGGAAGAGAAAATTTGTGAAAAAGATCCGGTTTGAAGAAGAAAACCATCCTCTTTCATCACGGGAACGAACCGTATTACAAGAGCAATTTGAAAATGGCAAAAATCTATGAATTAAAATTCGAATCGTTGAAGTGTCCACTCTATTCATCAGATTTGACCCTTAGCGACTTCCATCTGTTTCCATACGTTTCCTAAGAAAATTCAGGTGTGAAAAGCTTTTTTCATCAAATAATGAGGTCATAACAGCTGTGGAATCGTATTTTGCAGCCTTTCCAGATTCTCACTTCAGTGATGGAAATAATTGGAGTCTCGTTGGAATAAGCGTATTGATGTTCAGGAAGACCATACTGAATAATAAAGTGTATTTCAAACCTTAAGAATGTGTTTTTCTTATCGAACCGCAAAACCTATTGAACCGCCTGGAATGCCCGCGAACCGACAGACGTGTTGTGTCCGCCGGGGCCGGCAGCTTCCGGTGGTTCCGCGCGCGCCCCGCAAGATTCTGCGCTGGCTCATTTCGAATTCAATCTGATACGGGCGCTCGGGTGCGCGCGCGCGCCTCAACATACTTGCACCGGCGGCCACTTGCGCACACTTTCTCCACTCCGCAGCGAAACCGGCCAGCATGTTGAGGGTGTTTGTATTGACACCTTGTCCAAACAATGTGCGTGCCAAGGAGCGCACCCCAAATGCCGCACACGTGCGCGCTCACGTTGCGCTGTGGCACGTGCGACAGAGCGAGAGCGCCCCCCAATAACGCCCCGATTCGCCAACTACACGCCCGGTTATGATGATGTTTATTCATTGCATTACTTAGTGCCACGGACAAAGGGTTCCCGGGCCAAGCAGGGTGTTGTGGGGCCGGGGGGGGAGGCCACGAGCATAAAGAATCGCCCCCCCACCGACGTTTTTGCTTTCGACGGTCCAGCGGCGAGTGATGCAGAGGCGAAGATTAACATGCCCCCGATGTCTTCATAAGTGCGGTGCCCGTTGGCGAAGGGTCGCAGAAAAATTACGCCCTCGTGCCTGGCCGGCACTAATCGACGGGAATGTTGCGCGCGAGCATAACAAATGCGAACTGGTTAGCATCCTCACGCGGACGAACACAAATGCGGAACACATTGTTTCACATGCGGATCCATTGGCGTGCCGGTTGTAATTCCGACCGGACCAGCCGCAGCGTCCGATAAGTGCACATATTTCATTGAACTTTATCATTCGCCTGGCCACCAGCCCGTGCCCCGTGCCCCCGAGCCAGGGAAGAAAGGCATTTTCTCACGCCCCAGCACGCACTCATCACGCTTATCGTCGGACTTTGGCGCGCGGCGAACGTCGTTAGGTGTTGGTTTTTATCACCCATCACCCATCATCATCGATTCCTCGCGACCCGAGGCTCGTCCACTAACACTCCGGCAGCGGCGGGTGGATTAGTGTGCCCAAGGATCATCCGATGCTGCTGCACTTTGCCGCCCTTTCGCCTAATTCGATTTAATTTTGGAAAGTTTTTCACTACGCCGATTGGCGATCGGGGCGGGGCGACATCCCGACCGAGCGACGTGCTCAATGTGGCGCAATTAATTAAAGGAGCAGGATTTATGAACCGACGCCACACATACCGGCTCCGGTATTTTAATCGAAAAGCATCGAATTTCGAAGTGGATCCCGAAATGGATCCCGTTCGGTTCGTGGCCGGCCGTTCGATTTGCGTCTAAGCATCCCTTCCCTTCCGATCCCCGGCCTCCGGTTGATCCCGCGTCCGAACCGTTTGATGAGCCGAGTTTGCCTCGCGCCGCCAAAATTAAATTGGGAATTATTGCGCTCGCACTTTGATTTTTAAACATATGGCTACCGAGATCGGACGCCGGCGGATAGCAGCGGACGTCGAGCGATCAACCACTTCGCTGGCGTCTGCTGCAAATCGATGCCGTTGCGACGGCGGTACATTTATTAATTTATGCTATCGAAGTTTATTTTGCCTGCCTGCGTGTCGGTTGTCGTCGGGTCGGGGTTGCTACAATTAACACCGGTCGCGATGGCGCCCGCTTCGACGTGTGATTTTATTAGAGTTCCGATATGTTATCCACTTCGTGCGATACCGGTGCCGGAGTGCCGGATAGACCCCGGCACGGCCGCTTCCGGGGGACGAGAACATAATTTGTTTCAAATAAGCATTGTGCAGTCTTTCTGCACAGGCGGGTGCCCGCTCGCTCTCTCTCTCTCTCTCTGTGCCACTCCCTGAGGGCAATAAATTCATAAAGCATAGATTTATTAATTTATTGCCCTGCTATAGATTCCGAACCGCCGTAAGTTATTTACTGTGCCGTGCCGTGCCGTGCCGCGGTGGTGGTTAAAGTTTCGCTGGCTCCAGAAACCAATCGCCCAGTGGTTCGATGCACCGAAGGCGGGTCGAACGTGGCCGTAAATGGGTGTTGCATATGGCCCGGTTCGCCCGTCGATGCCATGTGGCTCCGAGTGCAGCCGTGTGTGCGCGCGGCGTCAATGATTCCTAATGTTTCCACGATGCACACGATTCCGGCTGGATCCCGGGATGTTGTGTACGAAAGCGAAACCTTCGAACGTGGTGCATATGGCGTGGCGAGTTATTTTACATCGCCGCACACCAACACGACAACGGACGGTGGGGCTGGTTTACATCCGACCGGGCATGATTTGTTTGCCGTCTTGATAGTATCACCACCCGCCAGTCGCGCGCGGGTCACGCAGGATGTAAACAAGGGAGTGAAAAATACCAATCACAAAACCGTTGCCGTTGACAGTAATTATCGTGAAAAACGAGGGAAGCAACCGCAAATGCTCACCATCTGGATTGGGGAAAGGAATCTGGGGCCTTCGGTGAAGGACTGGTTCTTTCGTCTGCGCAAAGGATGACCACCATGTACTGTTATGAACTGTTTATTGATTTGCTGGCTAACTTTCTTATTCATTGTTTCAAATGTTCAACTTTCATCCATGAACCAAATGCAGTTTTTTCTAACATTCATCATTTAATTCTTTAGTTTTCCCTTTATTGTGCGTCTTGTTATCCATTGCAATAATTAAGTATGATGAAATGAAAGAATTTCAAAATATGTTGTTTATTATATAATCGTATGTAGCTACACATTTGGCCCATAGTTCAGGGAAATTGTAGTTCCCTTTCCAATAAATATGGTTTGGGCATTCGTCGACCCAGTTTAGGTCATCTTAAAAAGTGTGTTGTTATGTAAGTGCATGTTCCATTGAAACCGAAAGCCAAAAATCTTACGCTTAAGGAGATTTATTGGACTTTTCACGATTTTAGCGGTATGCTCCGGTGCGTTATCATGCTATAATATCAATTTATCATGCGCTTGGCCCCATTCTGGGTTTTTTTCCTTCAATGCAAAGTTTAAATCAATGATTTGTTGTCGATAGCGAACTGTAGTAACGGTTCGCCTGGTTTTAGTAGCTCGTGGTACACCATACCCTGTTGGTCCCACCAAATAAAGAGCGTTGGCTGTCCACCAAAACGATTTGACTTTGCAGTGAATGGGCTGGCTTCACCAATCGAAAACCACAATGTTTGGCGCTTAGGGTTCTCAAAATGAACCAGTTTTTCATTGCCAGTGACAATCCGATGCAAAACCGACTAACTTCGACTTTCGACGTCAACGAAGCATTTCAATAATGGTTTTGCGATGCTCCATTTGAATTACACTCAATTTGTGTGGCAGAAACACATTCAGTGTTTCTGCCAATTGTGTGGTATTGGATGTCTCATGCCAAATCTCCATCAATTCCTCGCCTTCGAACCTTTTCAGTGTACCAGGATGGTCATTATTCTTCAGGTCGAAAGCACCAGTTTTGCATTTCCGAAACAATCTCTCACATGTATTCACTGCTGAAGCATGTTCACCATAAGCTATCGCAAATAAATAATGTACCTCGGCGACATTTTCCTTAAATCAAATGCCAAAAGCAGCGAATTCCGCGAATGCTGTTTATTCGGAATGGAACTGGATATTTTTTAACCAGCCTGAAAACCCCAATCGACTTTATTTTCTGGAAAATCACGCTAAAATATTTTTAAAATTTCAAGTCAAACGGAAATAATTAGGTATCTGGATAAAACCTTGCTACACTGCTTTTCCTAATGATAGCATCACCCGTTTTTTCAGACTGAGGCTAAGATAAGACGCTGAACCGATTTTTTGAAGATGAAGAATCGATTAATTTAGCAAAAGAAATAATATACATTGTTTGGTTTTGCGAAAAAAAAATTATTTTGACTTGGGGAGCCAAAAAACGATAAAATGGCTGTTTCAAAACGATAGACTCACTTGTAAAAGTCAGTCCTAGTCTAGTCCTACTAAAAGTAGTTGAATTGTCAATTAACTGAGTTTTATTATCTCAGTAGTCTCGCATATTTCCTGTAGTTTATTGGCCATTTTGATCAAAAATGAGTCGTGGAACTCAATTAGGAGAAGGCGAAAAGGGAAAATTGAAGCGTACCGTAGTGTTGGGAAGTCAAATCATGAAAAAGCCTCATTACTGAAACGATCTCCAAAGGTTATCAATAATTACTTGAAAGATCCATCGGAATATGGGACTCGGAAGTCATCTGGCCAATCTGGCCGGCCAAAACTACTTAACCCTCGATATGAACGAAGAGTAGTTAAACCTGCGTCGAACACTACGAAAAGTTGTCGGCGTATTAAGAATGAATTGCACCTGGATGTTAGCTATACTACAATCTGGAGAACTCTTAGTTCCTCTGTAAGCATTGTCAGAGAATCAATGAGAAAAATTCCAGCGATGAAGACCCACCACAAAGCAGCAAGATTGCAATTTGCGAACGAGCATATGTCATGGAAAGACGAATGGAATTATGTAAGCTATCGATACATTGAGCTTTCCAATATTTGAGTTTTTTTTTAATTCAGGTCGTTTGGAGTGACGAAAAGAAATTAAATCTCGATGGGCCTGATGGTTTTTGCCACTACTGGCGAGATTTGAGACGGGAACCTCGCTTTTTTAGACGACGGAATTATGGCGGAGGTTCCATCATGGTATGGGGTGCGTTTAGCAGCCAAGCTAAATGTGATTTAGCAATAGTTCCTTCACGAATGAACAGTGAAGGTTACATAGCCATTCTGGAGAGTAATTTGAAGCCATACCTGCATCGTTTCAACCACCACCCGCTAATTTTCCAGCAGGATAATGCAACAGTCCATGCAAGCAGAGCAACAAAAGCTTACTTGGAACATTTGGGAGTCAATTTAATGACCTGGCCGCCTGTTTTTCCAGACCTCAACCCTATTATGAATGTTTAGGGATTTCTAATTCGAGAGATCTAGCAGTACGAAAACATACAGACCCTTGAAGTGGCGATTAGAAATGCTTGGGGTTCCCTGTCGATGAACGTGCCAAAGAAACTATCCGAAAGTATGCCAAAACGTATATTTCAAGTAATAAATCGTAGTGGAGAAACCATCGATTATTAAAACATCATAATTGTTATTCATTTTTACTGGGTGGCCCTATTTTCTTGAATAATACATAATGATGCTATCGTTTTGAAACAGCCGTTTTATCGTTTTTTGGCTCCCCAAGTCAAAATAATTTTTTTTTCGCAAAACCAAACAATGGATATTATTTCTTTTGCTAAATTAATCGATTCTTCATCTTCAAAAACTCGGTTCAGCGTCTTATCTTAGCCTCAGTCTGAAAAAACGGGTGATGCTATCTTTAAGAAAAGCAGTGTAGCAACATTTAAAACATTAGTTCAAAAGTTTTAACTTATACACCTGGTAATCGGTTTATATGCGCATTTCCAGCCCTGACAGTGCATCAACTTGATTGAATAACTTTAAATTGGTTCTTATAATAAAAAATAAAATAAAATAAGGAATGATTTACCTGTGCAGCCAGGTCATGCATATTGAATAAAGTAAATAGAAAAATGAAATAAATACTTCGCTGAACCCTGACGATATCGAAATTGTGTGCAAAAATCGAGAAAAAATTGTGCTTCTTGTGGTTGCCGTCGACAATCATTTTCGCAGAGTGTAGCCATGGCATTCAACCAAAAAAATTACTATGATTTCTTTCCACTGATTGAACCCTGGGCCTACCGTGCGCATTCCAAAGGGCTCAAACATTATGTGTGTGGTTCCGTATTCAATCATCCGCAGAGCCGTATGCGCTCCGGTTTTCCTTGAAACGTTTTTCGCCGGCCGACAGAAGGCCGACTGCAGCGCCAAAGCATATTGGCATACTGTGGCCAGCCTGTGGCCGTTATTCAAATTTACTACGTGCCGTTACGCACCTTCGGTCGTCACCCCGCAGTGACCACCACGACATCCCACACCCCCAGGGCGGCGTAACAAATTTATTGTTTGTGCTCGGCCGGCTTAGAAGTGGCATAAACATGGGATCCATTTGCGCTCCCCGGCTCATCCTGGCCGTAGGTCCCGGCCGCTGTAAGACGAACCACGTGGCCCGGAAGGAAACAGGAAGACGTTGATGTTCCACAACATAGCCCTTCGGAATTCGTTTTACGGCCCCGGCGAAGGTGCCCCTTCTTGCGGTGCCGCAAGATAACGCGTAACTCTATTAGGATTACTCATTAACATACAATTAAAATTTCAATCACACCAGCCCGGCCCGGTTTTAGGCACGCATGTGGCCCGTGCCCAAGCCGGGGCCGATAAATTTATGGTCCATAAAGTTGCGGTCAAAGTTTACGAATTGTTTTAGCACATGAACTTTTTCGACGCCACCGAGTGTCGCCCGTTCGACACTTCGACATGCCACACGCCAAAAATGGAAAACCGAGCGGTGATTAATTGCTAAGATGTTCACAGGTTCGTGCCGAGGGCCACCGGCCCCGACGGGGGGGCAGGACCTTTGCAGCCCCCGTGTGCCCAGGTGCCCTCTGTGCTGTTGTGTCGCTTCCGGCGTATCACACCTAACCATTTATCTTCGTTGTTCCGTTGGCACGCGGGGTACCATTTCTTCGGCCCGGCAAGGATAGTAATCAGTGACGGGAAAATGGCTGTTTTTCGCATAATTCATAATATGCAAATATATTCATCCTCTCGACTCGGCGCGGCACCAAAAGCAGTGTCAAGTGCCAAGTGCCCGGCCCAGCCCGGCCCAGGTCCTTTCGGGGGGCCTTCGGAGACCGAGCGCTGCCAAAGGACATCGCTTCGCTGCAAACGAAGTTTAGTGACGTTTTATTTTCACTCGCCCTCGCCTTCAGTCGACCGATCGGGACGGACGGGGAGTCCCGGGCGCCCGAGAGATCCTTTCTGCAAACAAAAACACTTCACGTTTCTCGTGCGCTCTCTCGCTCGTAAAACGTTTCGCAGGTATAAACAGTTCAATCTACCCGGCTGACTTGGTTGGTCTAGTGGAGATCTCCAGCCGCTGCCGCTGGTTTTTCTTGTTGCTAAGGCGCTAAGGCGGCCAGGCCACTACCCTTGGCTGCCTTGGCTTACCGAAACGGTTCTGGTAGAAATGCTAATTCCTGCCCCGAAATGCCAACGGGAGAACCTGTTTGCAATGTTGCTGAGCTTTTTCGCTGCGCCGCTGCGAGGGATCCGCCCGCGGGGATCCGCGGCGTCCCGCCGACACCGATCCTTGGACTCGCTTGCGCGAATTGGCAGGAGCGCGTCGGTCGCCGGATTTCTTTCCGGGTCTCTATCCTTACCTGCGCTATCGGCAGGTAAGCTCTCGGGAGATGACGAAATATTCGCATTCCGCCCGGCATTCGGCCCAGCCCCACCGTCCCGGAGTTCGCCAGAAGGGTCTCTCTGTGTGTGTGTGAGCCACTCTTGTGAAATCCGGTAGATTCCTTGAGAGGAGAATGCAGGTGCCCGGCGGGTTCCGGGCGAGAGTCCGCCGGAGAGTCGAGAGTGGAGTAAAATAATTTATTTTCACTGTCGATGTTTCTCGAGTTGTTAATTTTCATAAATATTTATGACGTCTTCTTGCAGCGGTGTTTTGTTGCCGGTCGCCCGAAGGTAAGATTTCGGGCCACCGGGCGCCGGACAAGGGGTCCCGCAAGGGGGCCGCAGGAGACGCACACCCGCAGCAGCAGCAGCAGCAGCATCCTGCAGGATGTAGAACATCGAAAAGCTCCTTTTCCGAGAAGCGTATTACGAGTGATTTCCTGCCAGTGCCAGCGCCGGTGTCGCATCGAGCCCTGGCAACCCTACGCCGGGTGCTTGGCACTTTGCTTATGAGCCGGGAAGAAATTGATAATTTGATTCCTGTTCCGAAATGAGTGCCAGGGTTTTGCATACGCCCCGGTGACAGGGGCCGGGGCGGAAAGCGGGGACGTGGCCACGGTCCCCGGGCCACGTTCTTCAAATTTATATTTTCATATTTAGTGAAAAGAAAAGGCGTGTTTGGCTCGGTAGGTGATGTATGCCACGCGAAGCACTTTCATAGCGCCCGAGGAAACGGTAATATCGTTATCGTTATCGTTATTATTGTATTTTTCAACCCCCAAGCAACGCAGAAAGTCTTCGTGCGTGGTGTCACCGGCATTGCGTTGATCGCCGTATATCATCCAATATGGTGTTGGGGATTTGGACATTTTAGGCTACGGATTTAACAATCACGTCAGGCGTTTTATAAATTAAAAGATGGTGCCAAATTTCAGCCATAAAACAGTCTAAACAATGCTGTTCTGGTTAAGTGTGAGCTTGTTATTGACTACCACTATAAAGTGCGTTTTTTGTAAACATATCGATGAGAAGGATATTCCTCGCTGTACTCGAACGCTTTACTTTACAAAACACGACAGATAGTAATCCTTAAGGAAAGACAATAGCACAGATACGCATTAAGGTTCGATATTTAAATATTTGATTTAGTGCGGAACAATCTAAATACTATCCGTATAAGCTTGAAGCTTCTGTGGTTAGGTTTTTTGGATAAGAAGTTGTTCGAATAATTTTAACTAAGGTTGAGTTAAAAGAACATTTTGTCTATAAACCACAGACGTTACACTTAGAATTGTAGAACCCATTAAACAATAAAAAGTTACAATCAACAACATAGGTGAATAAAACGTAGAAGGAAAACCTTGTTCAAATTAAAATAATATTGGAAAAGTTTGTAGAAAATCATTGCGTCCCTTCATTGTTCCATTTGTAATAATAATTTCCCTGTTATTGAATTGACAATCTAAACAAACCCTTTGGAGCCTTCAGGTGTGTTATTTGAAATCTTTGTTTCGTTCTATTCCAAAAAAAACGTTCAACATCGGCCGGGACCTGTGAAGCTGTGCATGCGTAAAGCATGATTTTTGATGTACAAATAAGCGCTGTAGCCATTAGAGTAAACATGGACCAATTTTCGCTCGCTGCCGATCTCGAGTGGCGCCCTGCTGCCTATCTCAGGTGGATCAATGTATTTTTTGTGGGTGCTACGGATGGGTTCCTTTAATGGGGCTTCCCCGTCGCGGCGCAGAAGGCAAAAACAGCAGCATCATCAAACTTCTGCCGCCACGGCTTTGATCCGATGCGCGGTCGGAGAGGCAAACAAAAAATAAACCATAACTCACGCGGGCCACCGCATCTCAAGAACACCCAGGGCCCCCCCAAGATAGCACCCGGCGCAAGTTGATAGCTCAGTGGGAAAAACTTTCGCGCACTCGAGCAGCGAGGATGTTTATCGCAAGGCTTCCGTCAAGGGTGTCCGCTTCTGTTTTTTTCTGTCGCCACTACTCCATTTCCGTCGGAGAGGTCCTATATGGGGAGGTTGGAAGCTTTCCGGGCGATAGTGCGGCGTTCTTTCGCTGACTTGCGGTCCTCGAGCGGTCCCCGCGGTGAACGTTTCCTCCAAATTATGCTGACATATTGAGCTGTCACATTTAATTACTTGTCGTTTCAGTCGTGGGTGACGGGTTAAATTAGCGTGAAATTGGGTCACAACTTTCTGTTTTCACGGCAAATTTCCTCCCGGATGATTCTTTGACGGATTACGGACGGAAGGGGGGGCCGGGTCTGCGGTTTCTGCGACGCAACGGACACACAATATCCAGCGTTTGCGGCAGTGTTTTTATTTCCGTTTCCATCATCCATGCTGATCTCTGCAGTGCGCTTGTGTGTGTGTGTGACAACCTCTCCAACAACTCGCTTCGGGCGGATTAGCCCAATAAAGTTTATGCATGCCGTGCTCTGATGCATTTCAAGTATTTTCTGTGGAAAGCAAAAAAAATAGTCGAATAGAAGTCGAATATGCTCGAGGATTGGACAGATGGACGAGCCTAAAATTTTACTATTTTAGCGATCAATTCGCAACATACAGCATAGAAAAGATCGGGAAGAAAATTACTCCAAAACCATCAAATTAATGCAAAATGCAACTCAGAGGCTCATCTTTTCGCTGGCGTAGTGTCACTTTCTTTGCTCCGCAACTTCATTTGTTAGGTCTCAATTTAGCACACGCTCTAACGACGTTACGTTGGCCAACAAATTCCCACTTTCCGTCACTCTGTTGCTCTGGCGCCCGCCCTTACTACGATTGACATTTGCGACGTCTGGCAGAATCCTTTCACCACTCGCTCGCTCACGTGGACATATAGTTTCAATTCAATTTCTGCCCGTCGCCGTGCCCGGCCTATCGTTTGCCAATGGAGCCTGCGGAAACGATTTCTTCGTTGGCTTCCATGAAAGTATGCATAACTGCACAGACATATCAGCCTGATAATGCATTTAGGTGGTAATAGTAACTTCGTTGACGGCAATGTCGGGGCCACAGCTCTTGCGGAAAACGTCTTTGTGTGTAAGGCCATTGTTACGGAGCGCCACCCGAGCCGGCCCAGGGACTCTCGGGCCCATCGTGTGCATACGTCAACTGCTTATCACTTGCAGTTATCTCATAAAACGAATGTGTTAGTTATCAGTTTCCGGCCGCTGCAGCCCGGGCAACGGGCCCAACGGCAGAGTGTCCTGATTGCAATCAGAGTTCCGCTTGCTTGTCGGCCGGATGTCGGGCCGGCGGTGCAAGCGCCGTTTGCGCTCGGATGGGCGGATGGGATGGGCAACCGGACCTGGTATGCACACTGCAGCAGAACGAGTGATTACGATAATTGTTTTGTTGAGACAATGTGCATTGAATTGCATTACAAGAGGGTTTTGCTGATTGCGGCCCTAATGCAGTGTTGGTTTGTATCCTGCAAGTTCAAAGTCCATAAACCTTTCTTTTTCCTGCGCAGATAAGAACCAGCAGCCTATTGTGCAAAAGGTGCGCTATGTTTTGCTATTGTTTACTTACCAACCGTGCCGGTGCCGTTCTATCGATAGACGAACAAACTGGTATTTAAAGACTTACCCGATGTGTGCGAAGAAAGCGTTACCGATCTGTAGAAAGCCTGAATTTGCATCTTTCGTGTGCGTATCGAAGGAATTGTGGGGTCGAATTAATAAACGGACGACCACAGCTGTTGGGCGTAGTCCAATGCTTCTAGTTGGGAGTTTAGTTTCAAGTTTTCTGGTATTACAATGATTTTCTTTATTTATTTATTTATTTATTTATTGGTCGACCGAAAAAGCTACTGCCAAGCCAATCGTGGTAAACTTTTTTCCAACATTGTTTTACATAAAAAAATGTTAGGAATCAACCTTCCAAATAAAAGTTTAAGCATCGAAAAATATTCAGCCGTTTTTGTTTTATAACCAAATGAAAAAATGCACACTAATTTGCTCACCCTGTACATACGACAGAGAGCAAGTAAAGGGCCATGATCTAACGGAAACAAAAGTATTATTTCGATGGATCATTTATTGCTAGCAAGGCTGAGGACTAAAGGGTTTCGGTTTTTAAATAGCTTCTCTTAATATTTTTTATTCACAGAGCGGCAAAGCAACTAGAAAAAATACATATTCGCAAGTTCAATTCGTTTTACAGAGAATAGGAAATAGTCACATGGTGACAGATCAGGCAAAAACGAAGGGTTGGTGTTCTTTTTGGCGGTTTTAATCATGTCTTTCGAATGTGTTACACGAGCGTCCTTTTGGTGGTCTATTAATTCATGCGGAAAAGAAGCACAATCTTTTCACTTCTTCAAATCGTTACGTAAAGTATTCCAAATAGTGTATTTACTTGTACAGGGTGGTCAAATAAGCGTTCTCTTTTTCATTTGGTTATAAAACAAAAACGGCTTAGTATTTTTCGATGCTTGAACATTTATTTGAAAGGTTGATCATCAAATTTATGTGTGAAAAACAATTTCGCTTAAATGTCCCCCTCGGCTGGCTTCGCATTAGCCCAATTGGTCGACACAATTTTTGGGCACTTTTTCGACTGTCTGTGGTCCTATCTTGGCAATGGCAATTTAAATTTCGCTCTTGATGTTGTCAATAGTTGCTGGTTTGTTGTCTTTCACCGATCCCCAACAGATAACAATCCAATCGTGTAAAATCGCAACACTTTGGAGGTCAATTCACAACACCATTTGTACTGATTATTCGCTGTCCAAAGACGCGGTGCAACCAATCGATCGTGGCTGTTGCTGTATGGCAGATAGCCCCGTTCTGTTTTAACAAAATGTCATCCAAGTTCTCAGCTTCAATTTCGCCAAAGAACCAATCAGCCAACATGGCTCTGTAGCGTACGCCTTCGACGGTTACGGCGGCTCCTTCTTCATTCATTCATACAGCGGCCGATGATGCCGCCGGACCGAAATTCGCACCGAAAAGTCACTTGTTTTTCATGCATTGGCTTTTCTTGCACGACGTATGGGTTTTCCGAACCCCAAGAACGACAATTCTGCTTAATAACATAGCCACCGAGGTGGAAATGAGCTTCAACGAAATGAGCTTTTCAAATATCGTACCGTTTGAGATAAGACCTACCACTTTGGAAGTAAGTTTTTAATATTTCCCAGCATTGTTCAAGCGTTTAGCGACCCATTTCGTAAATTTTTAAGTGTTTACTAAATGTCTACTACTTCCAGAATCAAGTTTGACGTTTTAAACGTCAAATAATGGGTAGTTCAAAAAGAGAACGCTTATTTGACCACCCTGTATTACACTGCATAGCCAACATCCTTACTATCCACTAATTTTGAATGATTTCCATATTGTGGACCCCCAGGCCCCAAGTCTCCCAAGTCCTCACGATTCTCTTGAAGTTCTTCTACTACACAAACACTCTTGCTCTACTCATACACTCATTGCCATTAACTTGTTGTAACAAATCATAGGAGGTAGTACATGTTATATCAAGTTTAAAATAAAATTTAATACTCGCTCTCTGTTCCATGTTTAACACACGTCATAAATTTACTCACACATAAACGAGCATAAAGCTAGGGCCACACGAAGCGTAAAACCGAGCGTAAAAGCAATCTGTAATGCCAAATCGTTTACGTTTCGTGTGCCAGGCTTAAAATATAAAAAAGTTTATACCCAAATGTCAAACGTGTTTACATTCGTGTTTTTGGTTCGAGAAAATAGAAATCGAAGAGGTAAGTCGATTTCTGAATAATTTTTTCTGTTTTTTTTTTCAGATTTTGTTGTCAGTGATATCATCGATTAATCCATCATCGGCGATTTGCATATAATTGGATGCGTTTGAAAGAAGAAGAACACACCGTTCAAACTATTGTTATTAACTGATAGATCTGGCTACATTTTTAAATGTTCTAAATTTCGTTATTTATGTTATGTGCTGTGAATACTAATGCTACTGCAGCAACTAATGCTAATACTATGCATTGGACCTTGAACTAGACTCGACTTTGCGACCGTGCAGCATTCGACAAAAATAGACGAAAATGGGACGCGGGTGAAAAACACAGAACACACACAAACGAACATACATTTGACACCATTAACCAACAACATCTGATACGCGAGATTACCCAGTAAACGGGAACCTACAATCGAGAAAACGCCACCATATTAGGCATCTTCTATAATGCACAGCGCCTAATATAGCTCAATCGATAGTGTTATGGTTTGATAAATACGCGCCAGCCTTCCTGTTCCTTTAGCAAAGAACGGGCACGTTCCTTTCATCAGCATATTTGAGTAGGTAATGCTCACCAATACCCGGCTGCATGAACCCTCAGGCGCGCCGCGTCGGAAATCGAGCGAAAGCAGAAATGATGGATTCACAGCTAAATGGCATTGCATCCTGTGATATTACTTCAACCACCGCGGCCACACCACGATCGGGCACGATAAACTGTAAAACAAACATGCACCACCCAGCAATTAATCAGATTCCCGACGATAAAACCCTTCGCACACCAGGACCAACGCCCCAACAATGCCCGCGCAGCGCAAGTAATAACGTTGGCGCTGGCGATAAAAGAAAACTCATCGAGCGCCCCGACCGGAGCGTGGAAAAGCCCGGGACGGAAAGAAAACCCGGAAACCCGTGGGCGAACGAGCTCTTTCAACGGCGGCGAACACCTTCGTACAATAATTACAGTAGATAAATTCCGCAATCATTGCCTCCGGAGAATCCAGTCGGATTCGGATTGCCATTGGGCACATGTGCACTTTTTCCCGCGCACCCCACCGCCACCGACTAATTGTGCGACGGGCGGTACAAAACTCTTACAAATCAGACCACAATCGCGACCGCGACCGCGCCCACGATTTTCCCTCCCCCGGCGGCGCCCGATAATCCTAAGTACTCGCGGAAAACGGAAAACGCCCAAATTGCCACTGCCACTGCGAATGCAGCAGCGTATGGCAGCGTGCAGTGTGCAGTGCAATGCACCACCACCCGGGAGTGTCCTTTGGCGGGGGAACACAGGCGGCACCGAGCGAGGGCAGGAAGAAATTGGATTTACAAAATTATTACCACCCGTCACGAGAATGTGCCATAAATCATTCTGGGTTCGGGTTTGTTTGAGAGAGCGCACAGGTGAGCTAAGCACCACACCGGGTACGGCAGGAACTCCGCCAGACATGATATGGGCGAACGGATCGGAAGGACCCGTGCCCGTAACCCGTGCCGCAACCGCACACGGACCATGACGTAACAGTAATTTGCATACCAGGAGCACACCATATGACATAAACTTTTACCACCACACACACACACACGAACACACAATGCTGCTGCCAATCTTACACCTGGCCCCCGGTGTAGCCCTATTGTGCTTCCGGCGAAGACGTTGCCCGTTTCCGGTTCGTTCAGTGCTATCGGATCCGATCCCCGCTCATTATCCAAGATCCGTTCCAAGTACGGGCGAGGCGAGGCACACACCCCACGCCGGTGCGCTCCTTGGGGGTCTATTGTGCAAAACTTCTCGGCTCCGGCCATGGCCACAATGGGCGCCGGAAGAATGCCGCCAGCGAGGACCAGGACAGCCTACGATACAGACGGATGCAGGTGTGTGCATCGCCTACGTCACTCAGGTGCGTCCGAAAAATGTCAAATGAACTCCTGGCGCCGGTTGTTCGAATCGGTTAATTAGAGATACAAAACCGGGCGGGGGCATTGCTAGCATCGCGTTGGCCCACAATGCGCCCATTTTGACGCCCGTCTGCCAGCATTAATTATGTGTTTGCGCCAGGTGATGTGTTTCGCAGTTTCGGCGCGTGGCACGACGGTCTCCTTCCCGATTCCGGGTGCGAGGCCATGATGAACCCCACACATGACGGAAAGGTGGATGTAATGGATAGTTTCCAACACGCCCGGGGGGAGGGGGGGGTGGTCTTCCCTGCTGGTGAATATGATTACCAATTATAATGAGCAATATGAGTATCACTTACGTAAGCGCATCCTTTTTTCTTCGCTCTGCGATCCTCCTCGGGTGGGCGAAAAGCAGAGGAATCCTTTTCGGCGCCATTGTTCGCCGCGCCACTGAAGTTCCTTCGGGAGTTTCCGGAACGAGAAGTCCGGTCACCAGTCAGGGAGCGCCTTACGGGGGCTGGTACTTGATCAGTGACAAAAGGGGATAAGAAAAGGTATTGGGCGCGCCTCCACACGTAAGTCACCGCGCACTCGAGGAGAGCTTCATTCCAGCGTTCGCCGTCTTCGCCGCCAACACTTCACCCGCTGGCCATAACGTGATAAGGCAGGCTCCGTTTTCCGCATGACAAATGATTTCTCGACAGTTTAATAAAGCAGCACGTTTTTAATGATCCGCGTGTGTCGTGCGCGCCGTGATGAGTTCGCCGTGCACCACCAGTGTGTCCACCGATTTCCGTGTCACGGGTACGGGTGCGGACTATCTTTTATGTTCCGTTCCCACCCCCCGAAGTGGGAGAGTGGGAGAGTGCGGGAGCGCACTCCTTGGCTTATCGCACAACCCATCGCTCGGTTGTGCTAAATTGGCGGTTTCGTCAAACGGCGAGCTTAGGAATCCGCTCGAGTGCGATGCGATGAACGCTGCAAGATAAATGACGGCAGAACCTTGCGGCGGCACAATGACTTGTGCGCTTTTGAGTGATGTCTTGAGCGGTGGACCGGCGAACCCAACAAACGCTCTCTCGAACGCTGAGCTTTGCATAGATAACACCACGCAAGGCGTACACGCAATGGGTCCTTCGGCCACGCGTGTAGATAAGTGTAGAACAGTTAATGCCGGGGGTCGGTTTGCTGTAACGCGATGAGCGTGTACTAGTTCCGTTCTCGTCCTTTCTTTGATAATATTTTTTTAAAACTCTGCTTGGTTAGTAAAACCTCAACACTCGGTGCACGGTCTCGGGTGGTTAAAATAATTCATTTATTTTACATATCAAAAACCGAGCGATAGTTTGGCAGCGCTCTGCTCAAACTACTCTACAATAAACATGCGGGGCACATAAAATGTTTTGCCACCGACACATAAACTGGGCTAACTTTATCGGGACTTTGCGGAATCGCTACCTCGAACGAATGCCAAATTGAGATGGTACACACACACAGCAGAAGCCGGCAGGATTTATACGGTCGAGCCCCTTCAGAAGGAACACCGTGGCGTGGCTTCACGGGTCAGCCCCAGTCAGCCTCGTTGGGGTGAGCAGGTGCTCTGATTTGATTTTCAGCCACAAACTCCACTCGACGCCCGGTCGATGTGTCGCGCGATGTTGCCGGAGCGTCAGATATCGAGCTGCGGTTCCCCACGTCCATTCGCACATCGGCAGACACCTCGTAATAAAACTAGTAAAAAATGGGTCCCGGGTCCTCGCACGGAAAGAAACATGAAAACGGCACGCCAAGGATACGAAGGCAGCACGGCTCCGGACTGGACCGACGCCGGGTCGCACTGTTCGGAATCGGAAGCGTACAGTAATAAAGTTTATTGAAGGATTGTTATCGTTGTGACATTACTCAGCACTCCAGCGTTTCCGGGGAAGATTTGCCGGCAGCCTCGGGGCTCGGGGTTCCCGTATTGTCGCGCGCTCCATCCGAAGCAGGTTCGGAACGACCGGTGCGAGTTGTCATACGGATGATGACTTCTACTTACGAACGAACGAACCCCCCCGGCCTGACGGTTTCCCTTTTTGTGCTGATGTGATTTTATGCGCCCTCCTGACGTCCTTATCTGCCGGCTGGTCCGGAGGTGGTCCACCGGAGGATATAAGAATACCGCGCGATTTACATGCTTGAACTCCGCGTAATAGGATCAGAGGGTGGAACATGTTTTAATGTGTGCCCGCCGTTCAAAACTTGGTGACGGTTAGAGGGAGGCGGTAAAAAATTTGACTAGTTCAAATGAAGGTTCATTCGACAAAAGGAGGACCCCAGGACTGCGTAGTTCCGCGCGAGGGGGAAGGCATTATGTTTTAGTTGTGACTTTTGCACTTTGCAGTTTCCAACGTGCCTCGCATCCTTTTGTAACTCCGTCAGACATTAAATGGGATTCCGAGAATTCCGAAACTTCGCATCAAAGAGTAAACAACCGAGCAAATAATGCAGGCAGCTCCGCGGCACACCCCTCCGGCAGCCGGCCCTCGGTACGGTTTAACAACCCGCACGAAGTTTACCTTCAAGCCCGGGCCTTCGGCGCGTTTCAGGGGCGGCAGTGGCGAATATCGTAACCACACTTTATGGTTTTGGCGTGTTGCTTCTCGGTGCGGTGCGGCCTAATGCGGCGCGCGTACGAGGTCGACCACAAACCTCCGATTTCAATGAACATATTCTAATTTTATGCCACCGCCCATATGTGTTCGCTCCAGCCGTCCGGAGCCGGCGGTCTCCAGAATGAAGACATTGGCCATCATACTTGGAATTCTATAAATAATTCATCGACAATGACAACCATTTGGTTGAATTCGACCGACACGGCGCGTCTATGATCCGAACCCTTCAAGACATCTCAGCTGCATCCGGCGCCCGGTCCCGACGAGCGAGCTGTCCTGAACCCGAGCCACCACCACCACCGGTTGGCTGGGATGCGCCGTCCCGTTAGTTTCAGATATGTTAATTGAATCCTCGGTGCACATTTTGACTGCAGATAACAGGCATATGTCATTTGGCTCCAGCACGGCTGCTGCACGTCTGCCTGGACCGACCGACAACAGCGTGGACCGAGAGAGAGAGTCTCCCTGGAATCTCCCTCGGTACGGTCTCCCGGCCGAAGCCAAGCCGACCAAGAACGTTTAATTTAATTATTTTCGATTTGCACTGAACTGCAACGGATACGCTTCAATTAAGAAATTGTCATACCAAAAGCCAACGCCACGTCGTCTTGACGTGAGGGCGGGCGGGTTTGTGTTTTTTTTCGTTCCTGCTGCTGGTCTAATTGCTACCCTAAAATCCTGCACCACAGATCGTATCATGCTTCTGGGGCGGGCAATGGCATAAGGCACCCCCAAAGTCAGGCACCCCCCATGTGAATGGGTGGTACGTGAATGTTGGCTTTTTCCAGTGATCAGGTAAATCTTCGTGTACGTGACCATGCTCGATGGCACTGGCCCGTCTGTGGCTGCATAGATGAAAATTGACCTGACAGCTCCACATACGGATGGAGTGCTGCTGGGGTGGAGTGTGAAGAGGACGGACGGACGGACGGAAGGACATGCAGTTCGGTTCGCTTGCTCCAAAACCAGAGGGATGCCCGGCACGACGGTACGACGAATCGGAAAGTTTTGAAGAAGCGCAGTAATAGCAAACGAACTGATTACAAGCTCAAGAGAAATTATGAGACGTGATACGTTTTCCAACAATGGCGCGCAATCAGAAATGGCATCACCCGGTGTACCACCCGGTCTTAACGGCGAAGATACCACCCCCGTTTCCGTTCCCGTCTTGGTCAGAAAAATCCACATTTCGATCAGCTACAGTAAGATTCCGCCAAATGCAGCGCCCGAGCCGGGAAGGTCCGTGTTCATCCCGGTTCTGTCTCGTTTCTGTATTTTTTTCTCCCCCGTTTTCTCGTTCTCGCTCCAGAAAGCTTATTAACGAGTGCAATTAGCATTTATTTACAATTTAAGTTGCACGATCAAGATTCGCTGCGGAACTATGCACTTCGCGAAAACTTCAACGCAGTCGGGTGTTAAAATTTCGCCATGGCACTAATTAAGATTAACTTTTCCCGTGCCTTTCCGGCTTGAGTTTTGTCCATTCCATTCGAGAGGAGTAGCAATTTTTTATTCCACCGCTCGCCGCAACTCCAAAGAATGACCCCAGCGTCCACTTTAAGTATTTACTTACTTTTTCGGTTTGTCGCTTCGGTTCCAACGAATAATCCGTCCACTGTAACGGCGACTTATCAGGCGAAGTTCCTTAATCATTGGGCGACTGGTTTAAAGTAACGCTCTTCTATGATTGCTTCGCAAAGTGGAAATTTATTGCGCGTATTACCACCGCTTCGAAGCACGCAAAGATCAAACAAACACCAGCCCAGGGCAATAAAATGTAAATAGTAAAGAAATGTTCCCCACATGCCTGACCTGGACTCGGTAAGCTTCCCTTCAACGGTGAAGGTGTTTGTTTGGAAGAAAAGATGATTGTTCGTAAGCTCCAAGAAAGCGATGGCCAGCGATGTTCGCTGAAAAGAGGTCCATAAATTTTACGATACCTTTTCGATTGATTCGAACGTGTCCCGGCGCCTGTTCCCGGGCGCTCCTAATGTAAAATAGCCTCTGAGTGGATTGAAAACCGAACGCCGGTTCCGGAGCCCCGCCGTGCCACGTTGATCCGGCGCGTTCATCTCTCGCGCAGTAGGTCCTTTCGTGCCCTGGCGTGTCAGCAGCACTCCAGCGAGGCACGCTGGTCGTGCACGAGACACATGAGCGATTTTCGGTTTTCGGGAACGAACGCGAACCGTGCTTTATGTGCTTTCAGCGTGAGCGGACCGGCGGGAACGCACAACACGATCCTGTTAAATATCCACCATCAATCCTGCCATCGTTGGCGGCACTGGCTGGCGGCACACACACACACGGGGCCCGAAATAAAACTCTTTTATGGGTGTAAGCTGGCGAATCTTTCACTGAAGACGCGAAATTGTGATGAACATTCGCAACTTTTCTCTACGATTGCCATTATGTTTTATGACTGTCTGGTTGATTTTTTGATTGCATTTTCATGATAAGGGCCATGTCAGCATGCCGCCGGCGGCGGCGGCGGATTAGCTTGTTCCACGTGGAATGGATATCGAGCTGCGCTGCGGAGCAGCGTATTGTCTGGTGAGCAAATATAAATTCAAAATTTTACGATTGCGATACCGTTGCGACGAGGTATCAATAGCACGGGCACGCGGGAAGCTTCATTTTTTATTACAACGCAACCGCAATTAAAAACGTGCCTCACCTTACAATCGGAGGGTTTAAATGTGCGATTCGAATATGAAGTTGGAAAACGAGCCTGGTGCGAGTGTGGCGAAACTTGAGGTTATTAAAGTAGATCCACATAAAAGTATTCAAAAGCCGCCCAAAACATGCACACGGGACCTCGGCTCGAAACCAATTCCACGTTTTCTGCACACTTTTCAGTCGCCCTTGGTGTCCTATAAATAATGGTTTCGGTCGGGCGCGGCCAGTAGCGTCCTACATGGCCATGGCCGAATTCGCTGGTATCTGATGTAACATCATAGCCTGGTAAACATCATAATTGAAAGATTACTTTTTCTCCATTTTATCAGCGGACGGCGCTAGAGGATAGATTGGACGATGGATGGATAAAGCCGTTCACCGAGAGAGAGAGGAACCCCGCGGGGTGAGCGAGGCAACGCCCCTCTGGCCCCTCTCGTGCGGCCCCTCGCTCGGCAGTCGCTTTTGGGAGTCAGCTTTCAAGTGAAGTTCCCGGAGCCAGCCAGCGGAGTTCGCTGACGAAATGGCTCATTGTTGTTGTGCATGATGAAAATTTGAATACCGATAACGGTTGAATTGATGTTTGATGAAGATAAATGGCCAGCTAGATTGGGTTAATGTGTTTCCTTTCACCTGACGGCAGCATGCAAGACGTTCGATGTCCGCAGAAACTCTCCCGCGTCCAACGACGGCGGTGACGGCCGAGGTCACCTATTTTCTCAAGCACCTAATTGAAATGATGTCATACGCTGTGTACTTAGCCTGATAACTATGGAACCGTTTTCGAGCCTAAAACTTATGGCTAGAATTTGCGTACGTTCCCATGCTTCGCTTCGTTGAAGCATAAACGCTACGAAGTCATTCGAAACCCATTACGATTGGCCCCCCTTGTTTACCGATTGTTGCGAATTGTTTACTTTCAATCCGTCAATGCACTCCGAATTGATTCTCAGTATTGAAAAAGTTGCTAGAACAAACAGTGCAGCCCAAATGCAAATGGTGGTGTGCAATCGTGACCTGTGGCTTTGCGCCAAAGGTAATCAGGAATATGGATCGAATTCGTTCCGTTGCAGGTACCACTCAAAAGTGTCTAATACGTTCGTTTGGATGACGCAGAATTAATTATGGTTGTTTTTGACATTCGATAAACCGCACTTGATCTAAAAAATTTATATTTTTCATGTTTTATTATTAAATTTGTTTTAATTTAACCATTTTAACACCGAGTCTTATTTGTTACTCTACTAGGTTGTATACTAAGTTTTTCGATCGATGGGGCGCTGCTACGAGTTTAATTTTTTTGTTATATTGGTACACTCTTCAAATGAACGTATGTGAAGTTTTATTTCGATCTGTCACTTTTTTTTTGCAACCCATTTTGTATCAACGTGTCAAAGTATTGTTACAACGGAAAATATCAAATACCGTGCAGTGATTCAATTTTTATTTTTGAAAAGTTTTAAACGTAAGCAAAGGAAAATTATGAACGAATGTTGAAAGTGTGTAAGGACTCTCCACCTTCTATTAAGGAGTTGAAAGGGGGAGTTTCCTAGTTTAAACGTGGTCGTACAAGCCTTCAAAGCGATCCATGTCAAAAACGTCAAAAAGCAGACACATCTCGTGAAATCGTAAAAAAATACCGCATATCGTATTGGAAAATCGTCGAATACCTTAAAGATATTTATTATAAGGCCCTCATTATAAGGCCCTCAGCCATCTCATTGAGGAGTACTAGCGTGTTCAATAAGTTTTGCGCCTCGATACCAGAGGGCGCTGCTACGAACCTGATTTTTTTTGTGATATTGGTACACTCTTCATATGAACGTATGTCAAGTTTCATTTCAATCGGTCACTTACTTTTGTTTTTACAAGCCATTTAGTATCGACATGTCACAGAATATTTTTACAGCTGTTATGACGTCATTATTTGATGAAAAACCCTTTCCGCGCACGATTTTTTTTTGGTTCGAAAACAGATGGAAGTCGTTAGGAGCCAAATCTAGTGAATACGGTGGATACTCCAACAATTCGGACTTTAATTCATGGATTTTTGCCATTTTCGAAATGCTCTTTTGACATGGTGCGTTGCCCTGATGGAAGAGGTTTTTTTTCTTTTGCAGTGCGGGTCTTTTTTCACGAATTTTCTCTTTCAGTTGGTCTAAAAAGTTACAACAATAATCAAAATTTATTGTTTTATCAATTTGCAAGTAATCCGTTAGCAAAATTCCATTCGCATCCCACAAAACTGATGCTAACATCTTTTCAGGCAATTTCTGGACGAAGTCGTTTCGGAACTGAAGAAAAAGGTTCACACCACTCCTTAACCTTTTGTTTTGATTCAGGATCATGGTGATAGACCTAAGTCTCATCCCTAGTGATGATTCAATGCACAAAATCCACTTTATCCAATCGAAAACGCTTTAAATGTTGTCAACAAAGATGCATTCGAATGCGTTTGTAGCAAATGCGGCACCCATGTTGCAAACAGCTTTCAGGAACCCAAAACTTCAGTCAAAATATTGGTTATACTGCTCAATGAGTTGGCTAGGGATGGTACTTAATTTCTATCAGTGATTGGACGATTTTCGAAAACGATATCCTGTATTGTTTTACGATTTCCGATGTTGTGTCTGTTTTTTGACGTTTTTGACATGGATCGTCTTAAAGGCTACTACGACCGCATTTAAACTCAGAAACCCCTCTTTTAACCACCTAATTAAAGGTAAAGAGTCCTTATACACTTTCAACATTCGTTCATAATTTTCCTTTGCTTTTAAACCTTTCAAAAATAAAAATTCAATCACTGCACGATACTTGGTTTTTTCCATTGTGAAAAATACTGTAACATGTCGATACTAAATGGCTTCTAAAAAAAAACTAAGTGACCGATTGAAATGAAACTTCACATACGTTCATTTGAAGAGTGTACCAATCCAACAAAAACAAAATTAGACTCCTACCAGCGCCCTATGGTATCGAGGCGCAAAACTTATTGAACACGCTAGTATAACCAATATTTTAACTGAAGAAAGCTGTATGCACAATGGATACTGCATTCGCTAAAAATGGAACAAAAACGCATTCGAATGCATCTTTCTTGACAACATTTGGAGCTTTTTCGCGCATTGAATCATTACTATGAATGAGACTTGGGTCTATCACCATGATTCTGAATCAAAACAAGAGGCCAAAGAGTGGTTTGAACACGGTTATTCGCCTCCGAAACGAGTTCGTGTCCAAAAATCACACAAAAAGTTTTTGCGATTCGAATTTGCAAATTTTGTTAGCGGATTACTTGCAAACTGGTAAAACAATAAATTTTGAATATTTTTGTAACCTTTAAGACCTACTGAAAGTGAAAGTTCGTGAAAAAAGACCTGGTTTGCAGAAGAAACACATCCTTTTTCATCATGCGCAAAGCACCGTGTCACAGGAGCATTTTGAAAATGCCAAAAATCCATGAATTAAAGTTCGAATTGTTGCAGTATCCACCCTATTCAACAGAATTGGCCCCTAGAGACTTCCATCTGTTTTCAAACAAAAAAAATCGTGCCCGGAAAGCGTTTTTCATCAAATGATGACGTCATAACAGCTGTAAAAATACTGTGACATGTCGATACTAAATGGCTCGTAAACATACGTTCATATGAAGAGTGTATCAATATGACACAAAAAAACCTCGTAGCAGTCATGGTATCGAACGTCAAAACTTAGTATACAACCTAGCACTATTCAACAGATAGCGGCAAGTGCATTAGGGACCTTTTTTCATCTTTCAGCACAAACAGAGCAAATACTAGGCATGGAGACCCTCTTCAAATATTTTCCACTATCGAAATGCACAAAACAACAGCAAATGGTGGTTTCTCCTACATATCGATTGACCACGGACTGTGACGAGCATGTTTGCAGTGAACAGATATTACAATCTCGCTGCGATGCGCCAGAACCAAGGCGCACGGTGCCGGTGAAAAGTGGCGTGAATTTGCATTAAAATTGAGTTCGGTTGGTTAGCAGTTGCAGAGCATTAATATCACAATGGCAAACTATCCCGTCCGTAGAGTCGAGTCGAGCCGCTCGCTGCCACGGGCGAACCACTTCCGGCTTATTGCTGTGCACCTGCGACCTCCGAGCAGCATATCTCACCACGCGCCAAAGTGCACCACGGTCGGCATTTTTCTTTCCCCTTCTTTTTTTCCGACGACTGCCCGACTATTCCCACCGGAAACAAACTCTACCGTTGGCAGAGTCGGCAGCACCGGTTCCGGGCACCGCGAACAAGAAATTTGCCCACCAATTTTTCCTGCCCCGCCAAACAAAATCGATAGCCCGAAATGTAGCACACAAGCAGTACAATTATTTGTAGTTGCGGTTTCCGTGCGGCTCCGTGTGGCTCCGGGCCCGATGTTTTGCCGAGCTGAGGAATCGCCGCCACAGCAGCAGCAGGACTAAAGGTCGTCCGCGGATAAATCGACCGTGGGATACGGAGCCATCCTCCAACGATAAGCGCAAACCGGAAACGGTTTCAGTGCGGTTACCAGTTGAAAAATGTGAACCCTAGAAACAAGCGACACCGCGTGCTACACGTGGAACACACGGATGGCACCGCGCCTTCCCGGTGTTGTTGGAAGTTGCCAGAAGCTTTCGAAAAACGGAAGAACTTTCGCCCACTCGCCCGAAGAGGTTCCTGATTCCGGTTAGACAATTTGGCCTTCCGTGAGGTTGCGATCGGTAAATACAGTCGCGGGCGACCGCTCTCTGTTAACCACCGTGGATACCGGGGATACGGTAACACCGGAAGTGTTTTATTTGTCTCCAGGCTTAGGCACCCGGGTGTTTTTTCGGGATCGTCCCAAACGGCCACGAGAAATTGTTTGGAAGAATTGTCCTGTTCTGTAACATTTATGCAACCAACTTTAAAGAACATAGCTTCTGAGCCCTTCTGAACTGGCAACACACTTCGATTGGCAAATTACTTATTAGCGGCCATTCGTTTTCGTTCTCGTTGGCGGTATCAAGCGAACCGCAAGTAGCTGTTTTCCGGAAACAGTAAATGAAGATTAATTATTTTGGCCACGGTTTATAGCGCCCCCGGACCGGAACGCTTTCGGGGGTTCACAAGAGCACACCGCTCACGGCGCACTAACAGGAAGTGCGGCGGCACTTTTACGGCGACCATTTTCGCTCACATTATTCCTGGCGCAAAAATAAGCGCGTTTCGAGAGTACTTCTGTTTTAAATCTTATACCTTTACCCGAAAGCAGAGCAACCGAGCAAGCCGGACGGTGTTGTGGGCAACGAAAACGGACCAGCAGCGGGTGTTTTAAGGACACGCTTTCCAAACTTTCCGAGCGAGCAGCACGAACGTTGGTTGGTTGGTTCGCAGGACCTGAGGAAGCCAGTCAAATCTCGCGCTCCGGTTCAACGCTCCCCTCACTAATTATACGCATTCGCATCATTACAGCATGCTTTCCTTTGTTTACAGAAGCACTTAACTTATGAAACAGCAACACCATCAGCGTCACTGATCTTTAAAGTCGAAGCTGCGTACTATAGTCACTGAAAAGGTTGCTCTTTGTGCGTACTAAAATACTAGGAAATTAGTAGCAACTCAACTAAGTTTTATTATTTTTAATCTATTTCATTCGAAGTCCTACAGTGGCTACAAAACAAAAGTTAATTCAACAAAACACAAGATTTTAGGAAAATTGGGAATGAAAACATAAGACATTATTCATTCAAAATATCGATTACATCGTATAATTAAAATATCCTCTGTTCTAGGGATCATTGAAAGACACGTAAAATTATATTTAGAACAACCTTTTTTTTCTGCTCTCAGGCAATATTGCCAAACAGCGTGAGTTTGTCATGCAGTCCTTTCTACAACCGTGACGTATTATTGTTGACCATACTGATTTAATGAATTGAGCTAATTCTATTACATTACGTGGGTCCAAGTTTAATCAATAACCAAATGTTATCAATGGTTGGTTTGTCTGAGAATGATGCTTGATAGTCTTAAGCCTCAATCTAACTAAACTATTATCTTACTCCTACCCGACGACTCCTTGTGTCTTGTGGATTGTTGCATTGTCCTTTGTAGGGTGACATCATGACCTATAAGGCGTTATTTTCCTCCATGAAGTATTAGCACCTGCGTCCAGAGAAAGTGACCAGGGAACATGCGATTTTCATGGAAAAAATTCGTCCCTAGATCATAATGCTTTTGTAATTTGTTTTTAGTTGATGTTGATTTCGGCCCAATGTAGGAGCAAAGTTCAACTCATCATAACTGTAGTTGCGTCATACCAATAATCCATCAGTCCAGAGCACCTTTTTCCAGAAAACAGGAGGTTTCAAAGCATGCCGATAGAAAAATACCGTTCTTTTTCTTCAAATTGACTGACATAGGTTCGGAAACTGTTTGAAAACCAAGTTCTGCAGTTGATTACCAAAACATATGAAAAATTGACTTATTATTACTTAAAAATAACTGAATCTACTCTGGTTGCTTTAATAGCAAGAAAACGAAGGAGTAAGATGTTAAAAAACCGCAAACAAAACTAACTGCCTCACTTTGGTTGAACTGCCTCACTATGGAGTCTCGCTCGACTTTGTTGTCCGTTTTGCGTTCCTTTCCCTCTACTAGATCCTCTCGTCTCCTTAGATTTGTAAGACTCTCCTGTATAGCTTTAAGCAACCAGATCTAAATAAATAATATTATATTATTAAACTAAACATTCTTTCCTGTCCCACAAAATTAGTTTGTTCCAAATATGTTGGCCTACAATTTTAAATTCGTATCAATGATCCTTGATGAGATATAGCAGAAATATTTGTATTACAACATAATCGGTGTTTTCGATTGATTTTTGATTGTTCATAGTTCGTAAAATCTTTCGTTTTCTTGAACAATACTTTGTTTTGCTGAATAACTAGTACATATCACGTATTGGGGCTGTACCAATACACGTGTTTAAATCAAAGTATCTTTTAATCGTCATAACTTTGCTCTTAGAACCTTGAACTAACATGCAACATTATAAAAGCGCTTTGTCTAATAATAACTTTGTCTAATAATAAATAATGTTACCTAATCCTTCTAATGGTTCAACAAAACCAATACTGTCTCTAAGCCATCAATGGATTCGTTTCGTCGCGGATCTCTTCGAATTTCCATTCTAGATTCCAAATAGCAAGCGAAACTATGTAAGAAATCGTGGTAATATCGTCTTGGCACAGATGTCCCTTTCACAATAGCAATCCTGTAGGCGCTAGGCGGTGGCGTAATGCTGAACTTTAAAGTTCTACTGTAAATTAGGCGAGGAATTCTTTTGTCGTTCCATTCCATTCGGCTCCATTAACACGGCACGAAGCAAGTTAGTTAGCGTCCTGTCCTGTGGCTTGTGTTTCCCGCGCGTAGCAGCCAGAACAACATCACCTCAAGAACCGAACTGTCGCCCGGTCCCGAACTGTCCGTCATCCGAGCCCGAGACCGAACCAAACCTACTACGCTGCCTCAATCCGGACCGGAGAGGAGTGTAATCTCTCACCCGGCCAACCAGAAGATGATTTATGACAGTCGCATAATGCAAAAGATGTGTTAATCTTCGCCTGAAAGCCCGGCCACCGGACAAAACAGAAGCCCGTGGGAACTGCCACGGGCCGGGCTGCAACGGGCGACGTAATTACTTCCCGCCGCATAATGGCCACCGAGGCGAATTCCCACGAGGTGCAATGAAAATCTCATATTTTTACGCCCGATTGGAGCATCCGGCCTGGGGGGCTAAGCTCGTCCAGTCGGGCCCATTTATTGACTTGCTCGGTGTCGCCTGCGGCTGCGGCTGCGGCTGGGAGTAGTAGCTGTGGGATGCTGCACCCGCAATGACCACGGACCGTGCCGTGGCGTGCCGGCGAGGATTAAGTGGAAATCCTCCATTTATACCGGCGGCAATCCTAATAATTGAATGACCTGGATCCATTTCACATCGGCAGCCAAATGTGCCTAATGCGCGTAAACTATGGGTCGCCAGAAGCTTACGGAGCTCGTCGACCACCAGCTGCTTCCTGGGCGTGCGGAGCCTAATCTTGGCCGAGCGTAATAAGCGTCGGCTAAAGTGTGTGTGTGCTGGTGGTGTGAGCTATTGTGATATTGTATTTGATCGATATATCAGGCTTTCCGTCCTCATCCTGGGAGCTGCTATCGCTTTTCGAACCGCGTCCTGCTGTTTGGTGGGCAAAAACAAAATCTGGGACCAGATCCGGGATCCGGGAATGAGAGGCGAACGATTTTAATTCGTGCTCGGCCGTTGTTGATTTTCGCTAACAAGTTGCACGGAAGGAATGCAACGGAACAAGTGCACCGCGAATGCATCTCGCGATTGTTGCTGTTTGCGCTTCGCGTGCCCCATTAATCGCGCTGAAAGCCCGAGTGGGAAGAAAACGCTAACAAAAAAAAAACAGGTGGCACCATTTGGCAGTGGGTTTTGCGATGGCCGCGTGTTCCGCGGTGTTGCACTTTTCCGATGCGCCGCGCATAATTGCAGTGGCAATTAATTCTTCCACCAACCGGTACATGGTACGTGATTTTTGATTAATTTCCCTACGCACCCCATTCGCCACACGTGGCTGGCCCCGCTTGACGCCATCCACCACCCCTCGCACGGTTGGCGGATTGAAATCCTCCGGTCGCCAGTCGGTGTAGGCCGCGCTTCCTGAGCCTTAATTTCCGGCCTTGTATCTTAACTTGTCAACCAGCGGCCCACCGAGCGGTGCCAATCTCACGATCCCGTGGTGCGCGGGAAATTCCGTGAGCGATGGCACACCATTTTTCCAAAGCCAAACCAATCCGGCACCGGGGACACACCGAAAAGCACCCATCACCTGGGGCCTCGCGTATCCCGTTAACCTTGTCGGGGCCCAACGTTGTCTTGGGTATCACACTAAAGACACTGGAATCGAAATCCATAAATCAACCCGGTGGGCGGTGTGGGGTGGTGCAAATCTTGTGCCAACGAGTTGTGGCGCGGTGCGGAAATCAGGCCACGGCGGTGCTGGCGGCGGCGTCGTCGGGTGCGCTTTGATAGAGCAAAAAATCGTTTTTCGCACAACATCTAAATCTCCGCCGGTAATCCGCTTTCCGTGTGCACGATTTAACGATTTCCAGCGAAACCAGCGTAGCCTCAGACGTGGCTCCTGTGTCACCGAGGAGGGAGGGGAGCCTGCGCGCACGCCATCCCAGGCCCCGCGGGGGGGCGGCTCAATCCGCGGTGTAATGCGTACGGGAAGCGCCAGAAGAAAAAAAAACGGTGGTGCTCCGATCCCGGTCGATCCTTCGAAGCGCCACGTAATCCGTTGTGCGTTGTGCCACCCTGTTGCACCTAGACCTTTGGGGGGAGGCGTTTGTAAATGTGAGTTTCATGGAGCAGGATTAAAGCCTTCGGTGCTTTCGGGAGAAAGTATTGTTTTCCCATTCCCGGTTGCCTTGTCTTGTTGGGCCGCAAAACGTCGCGAGTTACGAGGCAAGATGGTGCGTCTTGGTGCCGCTTTCGTCTCTTCCGTCTTATCGCCATTTCTGTTATCCATGCAGCATTTGCTCGATGTCGAGAGTGCGCTGCATTCAGATGGCCCGTTATTTCTCACGTTACAGCCTTGTCCAAATGTCCCGATTTGGGACTACTGCCACTAGCCACACTAATTATCTAATGTACGCTGGCCGACGATGCGAGTCGGGAGTCGGGAGGGAGGTTTCCGGGAACCAGCGGCAACATTACACCACCGACTGCAACATATCAATCAAAGGCCAAACGCCCAACGGCACACTGTGATCAGGCTTCGTCAGGGCTCGCTGCAATTCGGGACCGCGAACCCGTGTCAGGCATTAGCACCGAACTGGAAAACATATTCCCGGCTCCGGTATTATGCGGCGAATCCTTCGTTCGTCCCAACGAGTAAACAACGCCGCCGATCCCGACCGCCGAGTACCCATCGGCAGTGGCCAGCTGGAAGCTGATGAATGCATAAGATATTATTTGGCTGTGTGTTTTCCATATTTGATCCTGTTCAACGTGTGTTTGACAGAGTGCAGCCGGGCCTGGCTCGTGTGTGTGCTTCATTTTGTAAACGATTACACACTCTCACCACTCGATCGACCGCGAATCGAGCGTACTACGGTGGCCAAAAAAAACAGGGAACCAGTTGTCTTCGATTATCGTCCGGTTTGGTGCATTGTGAATCGTTTCCAAACCGGCGGAATAGTTTTCCAAATTCTGTGCGTCAAACAAAACTTGATTTGTGGAGATACAATGCTTGGTCATTGCAGCGCAGTTTCGTGATCATTTCGTCACAAACTTGACCGATATCATATAATTACCGTATTCACGTGATTGACAGCATGTGACTGTTGGCTATTCGCTTAACTGAAAAGTCCGTTCCGTGGTCATCTTTAATTGTCAATAGTTGAGAGATAAATCGAAACGAAGAATATGTTGAAGTATACTTCTCAAAAATTCATATTCTCATTCCTTTTCGGATCGTTCCGAAAATTGAAACAATCTTAGTGCAGAGATCAAGGTCTACTCATTTAAAAATCTATCCACCATGGAGGAAGTCTGTCCTATCACGGAAAGAAGGTCATAAGAATGAAGGCAACATTAAATAACAGAGCGCGGTAAATACACGTAGACCAATAAAAGTGTCCTTTAGGATTCGAATTTTGAAACTATTTTTCATCAACAGCCTATGTTTGTTTTTAAACATTTGTCGGCTTTTATTGACCCACCGCAACTTCTTGTCAAGTTAGATCCATCAGTTCCTGCTCACCACTTAAGACGTCGGCATGACATGAAGATCAGAACTGCTCCACCAATTACTGTTGCGGGACATAACGATCCTTTATTGTCTATGTGCCGCACGTATAATCTTTGTTCGTTTCATATTGACCATAACATGTCTATTCGTCAGTGTCGTAGTTTCCTTGATCTCGCGTCCTTTTAATGTCTGCTTACCGGTTTTTTGTCCTCGTCTTCGCCACTTGCAGTGTTAGGTTAGCTAGGGCTTTATTTAAGTTAGCTAAGTTTTTTTTGTCAACTAGGATCTTTTGCCCATTATCTAATTTTTATACTAAATAAATAAATAAATAAATAAACTGACCAGGCAACCGCCAACGTAGCCGGATTTTAAAATATCAGAACCGAGGTCTGTGGACAAGTCGCCTCTCGCACTGACCTGAAATAACCCACCCAAAGGAACCCAATGAAAGAAACCAGATGATGAGAAAAACAGTCGCCTAAATATGCATCTCAATGAATAACCAGGGCAGAAATGCATCGTAAATAGCTCGACCCTAGCAACGATGCAAAGACAAAACGACTACAACGTCAGCGACACGATTGAAGCAAGAATTACGTTATTTACTCAGGTGCATCACAAAGCGGGGATCGTTTCAAATCCTTATAAAGATTACAAGTTCCTCGCGTGGCTACAGATGGATTGGAATTATGTGGTTGAAACAGACGTCGAAGTGTAAGGGTCCTTTCTGAAGCCTAATTTGGCCTAAGACCGCAAATCGCGAGTATCGGCGCCCTTCAGTAGACACAGATGTAGTGCATAATGCAGGGACTACTTTAAAGATAATGACAGAGATTTAGAAGAATAAACAAAGATTCTACGAGTTATAAGCGAATTTTTAGACCACAGTAGTATAATTCCGCGCGAGCGAATCTCGAAGCCTTAACATGCCCGCGCTAGGCGCAGAAAGTTTTCTTTCTCGGCCCACACACAACAAATTGAGCCGCAAAGCGTACAGTGGCTTGCGATGCAAAACGCCATTCAGAAGCAGAGACATTTGGAACGTGACACCTTTACGGAATGGCGCGAAAAATCACGCCTATGACACGGCTCGTCCTGCCGACGCTCCTCCGAGAGTCTCTTGTTTCAATTAACCGACGAACCGACACGGTTAACCGCGGCCTCAAACTTTCGGCGTCATTCCGTGGACCGTGGGCCCCCCACGGTACAGTTATCGCGCACAGTGCGAAAACTCGCGGCCATCCATCGTCCTGCAAACAGTGACTTTCCCATTTTCTCTCTCTGTCTCTCCCCAGTGACCCTCCCGGCAGGTGCCGGCTCGTTAGTGACCCGAAACGAGCACTTCCTGGGCAACGCATGTAAAGCTCGCCCAGGGTGCGCGCGTTAGACGCGATTTTATTATTTGTTGATGCTAGTGGCTCCTGTTTTAGCACCGCCACCGCATCGCAGCCTCGCACGCATCACTTATGCGGAACATTGCGACCTGTGGCGCTTGAAAGCCCGGCCCCAAAATGGCACCCGCTCACGCCCATCCTGCGAGCGAACAAGTGGCCGACGGCGCCCATCATTCGGAGCGAACCCGCACCTTTGCTTACACATGCGGGAACCCCCCTCACTTTAGCTGATGAGTTTAGCAGCAAAACAAACGAAAACTAAAGTCCTGCTCATCCGGACGGGAGCACCGCAACATAAGCACGCTCCCGGGGCTCCCAGTGTTATCACATTATCGGTTCCGCGGCTCGGTGGGCACCGGTGCGCGCCCGTGCCCAGAAAGTTGGCCGACCCAGAAAACCCGGCCAGCTGGATGCCGGCTCCCAAGCCGAATCTAGTGCCAAATGCAAATGCTTCGTTTCCGGGTGCCGGAAAATCCGACCACTGTTTGCCCGACCGGCTCGCGCCAGTTTTGATTTCGCTGATCTTTCGAGCACCGCACGGGGCTTTCGGTTACGCGCCACAATGGCCAACTCATTGTAGCGTGGAGCAATTGGAAGTAAATATTCGCCCGCTTGGTAGCACGCTTCGCCGGACGCTTGTTTTCCAACGGTCCGCGGTTCGCTCGCTCCCTCTCGCGGCAACACTGCATCTGCATCCTAACATTCCGCCTAATGCATCCGCCCACGGGATGCGCAACGACGGTAGCACCTGCACCACGACCATAAGCGACTGTTTACGGAACTAAAACTGTTCGCATTTTCCAAGAAAAAAGATGGCCTCGAGCATACAAAAGCATCAACCGAGCTGCGTTGGAAGCTGACGCGGATTTACTGGGAAGACTTTACTGGCTTGCTGATAACAAGATCCCATTAAAGTGGTAAACAAACGGGGCGCAAATGCGGAAAAGGACATCGGTTCGGCAGGTTTCTTGCGCCAATTAAATTGCAACTCGCATTGGAATTTGAAAAAGTGAGCCAAGTTGATAGAGTGTGGGATATCGGAAGTGGACGCATCGGGCAACCCTACATCAATTAAATACAGGGTGGCAACGTGAAAGTGATACACTTAAATTATGTCATAAAAATTAGAATATGTTTTATTTCTCTCTGCTTGCTGTTTTCGTAACATGTTACAGTAGTAAACTTACAATGTGTTTAGTTCAATTCAAATCATTCCCCTTTGTGTTTGATTACGGCCCGAAGTCGCTTTTCGAAAACATCACACGCCGTACGCACGACTTCGTTCGGCATTTCATCCCAGATTTTGACTAAACGATTCTTTAAAGTATCCAAACTCATATGCTTTACGTCGCATAACTTTTCTAGCATGTATCCCCAGATACTGAAGTCAAGTGGGTTCAAATCGGGATACGATGCGGGCCATTCAGAGGAACTGATGAAACATGGAAAATTTTGATAACACCATTTCTGAATAACCAATGCTTTATACGCAAGTGCTGAATCCTTTTAAAGCAAAAATCTTCAGTTCCAAGAAGTTCCATGGCACAAGGAAGCTTCTGATGCTAAATGGCTTCTGATAACGTTTTGCAAGTAGTATTTCTTGTTGATTTTCACGCCCCGATCGATGAACAACAGTGGTAGTTTCCCTTTTGCTGAAATTGTTCCCCAAACCATCACAGCTGATGCATTTTGGTACCTCTCGACCCCTTTTCTTCGGTTGGTACATCACGAAGCCTTCCGCCATAGACACGATCATTTTGCTTGTTCAAAGTTGCCTCTTCAGTAAAAAATGTTCGTCCGGAAAAATTATCTTGTGAGCAGCGTGCGTCTTCAGGAGCATCCGAGATCTGGCAGCCCTGTCGGCAATATTTTTGAGAAATAATCCATGAATCCTCTGTTTCTTAAAAGGCCTATATCCAAGATCCTTTTTGATTATGTTTTGCATGAAGATGTGACTCATTTTCATCTCACGTGCCATTTTTCTTCCCGATTTCGTTGAATACGCTCCTTCACCGCTTTGATTACCCCTGTAGTCCGTACAGCGCGTTTTTCCCCGGTTTCTTTTTGGAGACAGCAGTACCAGGTTCCTTGAACCGTTTGATGGTCCTGTACACGAATAATCTGGTCAAGTTCAGATGTGACAACTTCCTCCTTATCTGAATGTTTGTGATGTTTTGAAGATGCAAGATCTTGATTTGTTCTCTTTAAGAATCCATTACAATTTTCTGGTGAACGAAACACAAGCACAGACTTAATCACGTATGAATATACTGTAAACATAGTACTTCTTCAAATAGTAAACAAAGATCGGACCTATAGCTGTAAAAATTAAAACGATGAGCACTCGAATGAGTGTTACACTTTCTCGTTGCCACCCTGTACAAACCAGTACATACTGAAAGAATGCACTGAAATTGTTCAGCTGTTTATTCAAAATAACTTTTCAATCGTCATCATCGCCTGATGAGGCACATTTTTCGTAAAATGGAGGCGTGAGAAAAACAAAATTGTCGGTTGTGCTACCGAAAACCTTCAATTAATCCAACAGCATCCTCTTTACGACCAAAAAGTTGGAACAGTATTTGCGCGGATATGATCATCGGATCATATTGGTCAGTGTTATCGGGCCATGATAACGAATCTTGTAATCTGTTATCATGTCCCTACAGGACAAAACTAACAGAACGGTGCCACACAGCTCAACCAACAATTAATTATTTAAAGAATATTTGAAGTCCAAAGTATATCGCTAACAGGCCAAGGGCTCTAGTGGCCCGTAGGAACTACATTCGCCAAGAAATGGCCGCCATATCCATGGCCATTGATGTGATATAATTTTTAAAAGTTATTATAACAAATCTCCTTGGAGTAAAATAAAAGATTTTTCAAATCAATGAAATAAAAATTAATTGTTCTATGTTTTTTTAAATAAATAAATGTTTCCTCTTCCTGTTGGGCAAAAACTTCCTTACGTACATCTCACGTTTTTGACTCCATTTCCATGGTAAGTTATTGATGCTAGTTTGGGAACGACTTCATTTTCTATGTTAAACTTACTTAGTATTGGTATGGGGTGATTGCATCGGTTTTAAGAGCCACTGCTGGCTGCTAAAGTTTGAATAGTTGCTTAAAAAAACTATCGTCTAGTAGTAAATTTATCTGGTTTTACTTATAAAATGTGCACCAATCCACAAAGCCAGAGCAAAGCTGTCCAACCGACATAAATCAAACGGTGTGCTTAATTATCTTGCTTCGTGTAAACATTCGAAAAACTTCCGTCATCCGTAAATGGGATTGAAGATAAATAAACTACCAGTTTTTTTCGCATTCAACTATTCGTTGTAACACGGGACGGAAGGCAACGGCAAGCAGCAGCAGCAACAGCATCTCCGCCCAAGGCCTGGCCCGACACGGACAAGTCCGGGCGAACGCTGGAAAAGATCACTCCGTGAGAGGCGCGCTTAATCACTTCACGCCTCATAAGCACGTTGCAATTAATATTCGTTAGTAGTAATTAATTAGAGTCATAAAATTTTCCAACCTAGTGAATCTCCCGTACATTTACACCCTCGTTAGGATACTTACATTGCGCTCTTTTCCCCCGCTGCGCTGCCACGAGATGTTCATTGAAAACTGCAAAGGCACTGCCGCCGAACGGCGGGATATCCTTGTTAGCTGCCTCGAAATCAAACAAACCATTAAAAAAAACCCAACCGGAGTGTTCGCAGCTTAGCCTAACGAAGCCCTGCCCAGGGCCGGTCGAAGTTGATGAAGTTTATTTCACCGTACCGTAAACCGTAATAAATAAGGAACATCCCCACGCCCCACTTTCGCCACTCATTAGAGATCGGAGGCGGTACAGGAGGGGTACCGGCCGATGTAGCTGATCGGTGTAATGACGCGTAATATTGGCTTCATATGGCTTCTGTCAGAAACGTCTTCTAATTTGGGCCAGTTGTGATCGCTGCCATTTGCTCACCAAGTGTTTGTGATCATGCAAAGAGAAATCTGTTAATTTATGCAGACTCTCAGAGTAGAAATGATTCGCCAAAAATAACCTTCACCCAAAAATCCGCCCAAATCGCAGGACACTGATATATAGCGGAACCTAGAATCTTTTCTTTTCTCGCATATTTTTTTCTAGGTGCCCTTTCAGAAGCGCACGACAGATCTGTGATTTTATTCATGCGCAGGTCGGAAGAAAAGAATCCGCCATCGGGTCGGGTATGCGGTGCCCTTGAATGATGGTTCGCAGTGTCCTCTTCCTCGAACGGTGCTAAATTATTAAGCCTTTTCTTTCAACGTGACGATGGCAGCGACAATTGGATACCCGAGCCCCCCGACGGGAAACGATTTTTTATGGCACACCCTGGCCCAGCTCCGAGGTCAGAGCGATGATTGGCACGCCATCCGAAGGAGCACCTTTCCTTCTTTGGTCCGCTTTCGGGTCGGGTCGTTTGCGCTGCTCTTTCTCTCAAATAATTACTGTGAACCGAGTTTACGAGTATTAATTCGTCATAATTTTGCGCATTTCTTTCTACGGTTTTCGCTCCGTTCCGTTTTTGGGTCAAATTTTTGTGGTCCTCTTCTAAGTAACGCTGATGGCTGCGTGAGTGCCACGGAAAGCGTTTGTCTCCCATCAGCTACCGCGAAGGAGCGTGACATTGACGACGAGTGTGCGTAGAAAATTCCCCAAAGACACGAACGAACCGGTGAACGAACTAAAGTGGCTTTAAGAGTACCTCTGTCCTCTGTCCTTCTGCGCGCACTGCTGAAGGAGTAGCAGAAAAAATGAAACCGGCCACGGCCAAAGGTGAACACCCAACATATAATTTATCACTTATTGTGATTTATGCTTTTTTGATTCATCCGTAGGAATTTATTATTATTTATTTATTTAGGGTCGCAACGATAAATTTCGTCGGCTAGATTGGTTTCTTCTTCGAGGCCTCGGTCCCTGACTGGTGTCGTTGGCGCACAACATACGTAAACACATAAGTTTTACGGATACCGGACCAGCTCGCGGTGCGGATCGAAACCTGCTGATCGAGGCCGAGCAGTCGGAACAGCACCATAGACGTGCCGTGGAAGTCACGCAGTCAGTCTGCTTGACATTCGAACCTGTGAGCATGGGCTGCGAATGGCCAACCCCTCCGTTGGGTTTCAATGGGACTTTAATAGGCGCACACATTATGCGTCGTCGTCGTTGGAAGGAAGCACTCTTGATGGTGTTCATTATTGGAAATTGACAAGTGAATGATAATGTTAATTGTGACAAACGAAGTATCGGGAAGTACATAGAGCTATTAGGAATGCTGAAATATATGACGTCCGCGAAACCCTAACTTATCAGGCCTTTTATTATAATAATGATTGGATGCTGTTAGGAAAAAAAACAGTGTTGTTTCAGTACAAGGTGCAATTCAAAAATTCCAGGACTTTTATTAAAAAACGAAAACCATTGATTTTTTTTGAAAAATTTTATTGGTCGGCTTCAAAATAATCCCCTTCGGATTGAATACAGCGATTTGCACGTTCAAGAAGATTATCGAATGATTTTTTTAGGCCATCTTTTGGTACAGCGTTGAGAATGGTGGTCGCCGCCTTTTGAATGGCATCAACGTCAATATAGCGTTTTCCTTTCATGGCCAAATGAAGTTTTCCGAACAAATAAAAGTCGCACGGTGCCATGTCAGGCGAATAAGGTGAATGATTGATGCTTAAAATGCGATTTTTGGTCAAAAAATCTGTCGTGAGTGTCGAACGGTGAGCTGGTGCATTATCATGCAATAATCGCCAGCTTCCTTCTTCGCGATATTCTGGCCGAATTCGTCGAATGCGTGATACCAAACGCTTCAAAACACTTACATAAAACACAGCGTTAACTGTTTGGCCTGTTGGAACGAATTCTTTATGAATAATACCCTTGGAATCGTAAAAACAAATCAACATTGACTTGATTTTTGACTTTTCTTGGCGCGATTTTTTCGGATTTGGCTCGTCTGGATGCTTCCATTCGCTGCTTTGTCGCTTGGTTTCGGGATCATATTGAAAACACCATGTCTCATCACCAGTCACGATCGAATACAAAAAGTGTCGGTCCTTTTTGGCCTCTTTAATGATGTCTTTTGAATGTTGAATTCTGAGGTCTTTTTCGTGTTGTTTCAATGTGTGCGGAACAAATCGAGCACAAACCTTTCGGTAGCCCAAATTTTCTGTCAAAATACGAAAAATCGATGCTGCAGATATTCCCAATTCTGATTCCATGTATTTAAGCGATGATTTCGGCTCTTTTTTGATGAATTCACGCACAATTTCCGTGTTTTCTTCGTTCACAATATCTCTTGGCCGCCCCGACCGTTCGTCGTCTTCCAAGTCCTCCCGTCCCTCTTGAAAACGTTTAAACCACTCGTGAATACGGCTACGAGATAGACAATCATCACCATAAACATGTTTCATCATTTGATGAGTTTCGGTAAAAGTTTTACCAAGTTTAACACAAAACTTAATATTGGCTCTTTGTTCAATGCTCATTTTTCGACCGACACAATAAATGTACTGTCACATTTGGCGCGATATCTCAGCTTGTATACATCCAAATGTCATAAAAATTTGACAGAACATTACTAATGGATAGACAAACAACCGATACAAATTTCAAAGAGATGGCGCTACTAGAAGATGGGAAATTATAAAAGTCCTGGAATTTTTGAATTGCACCTTGTATAATACATTCAAGTAAAACAGCGAAACGGATCAAAGGAACTGGTAGTCTGCCAAATGTCACTGGTCAGATTTAAACTTACAGTCACTTGTACAAACAACGTGGCCCCGTTCGAAAAGCACAGCTTCGCAAGCACGGCCCATCAGCCCTTCAGTTGCTAGTTGGATTATTTTCCGTGTCGCCCGGTGAATCGTTCACTTTCCGTAATTACAAGCTATCTGCCAAACGACCGCAACTTCAGCTTGATTACTTCATTAATTTGCTGCAGTAACCTGAGCCGCGCAATTGCTACGTAGCTCACCGTCCTGGCGCTTGACTTTTTCACGTTCTTTACAGTCTGCTTCTCTTTCACGGCGAACTCTGCTGCCCAGACCCGAGACCCTGTGACACTTTCAAACCTACTATTTCATAGACAGACACATACAATTAATTTCTATATCTGCTCTAACCTAAACCCTCCCCCCCCGGGGGCACACACGGCGCCATTTCTCATTCTGGGTCCACCTGTGTAATTGTTGCTTTCATCCTCTTGTCACAGACCTGTCGCACCGGCATTAAATACCTACGGCGTTCGGATTGTAGGGGCCCATTCAAATAATAGTCCCGCCCGCCCGAAACAATAAACTCACGCTCACGCCATTAAATTTTCCACCCGCCGCAGGAAAGCGGCCTTTTTCCGTGCACGGCAATTGAAACGGCATCGCCCGCCATCGAAAGTCCGCAATAGGACGTGAAAATGGTGTGTCTCGTGACGCATTAGTGCGAACGTGTTTACGCTCTGCGGACATCCGTGAGCCGTGAGGCACTCCTCTACATCATTCATCGGGCCCCGTGGGTCGAGCACACTAGTTCGCGCTTCCCACATCCGCCCACTGATGTCACGCAATTCGTGTATTAAAAGTGGACTGCTCCCCGGGCACGACCAAGCGGGCTCATCAGCAGGCCGCGACGTGTCCGACTGTCCCGTGCTTCCGTGTCAGTGATTTTCAAAGTAAATAAGCTTAATACCATGGGTTTTGTGGGACAATTTTAGTTTTTCCCAACCCATCCTCATCGATTGCATCAAACGGTGGCCTGGAACGCCAGAACAGTAACCAGAAACGAACAAACGGCCGTGGAGTTCCACGTGGAAAGTGGAATCCAAAAACCATGCATTTTAACGATGAAAAGCACGAATTAAAACAACGGCACCGGTTACGTATTAGTAACTATTTGTAGTTCACGTTAAAGCCACAATGCTGCAGGATGAATAGGATGGTTTAGTTCTTCATGTATCCCTCCAGATGTGGTAATCCCATGAGTGGCCGTTTTACGTGGTCTGATCAAAACATTTCGCTACCTTTGAATTTCCGCGGGCTACGTATATCCGATTAACGATTTTTTGTGGCTTTAGGATGTCAGTGACTTATGGTGAAAAGTTCGACCATTTTGAGTAATCGGTCAACTTTTGACAGCTGATTTGCTTGAACTTTTTTTGGCTCATCGGCGATGCTGTCTTTATCTCCTAAATCGTATCGTAGCTTCGTCCTTTAATGGCCTCCTTAAGTTTCCGGAATAAGAAAAAGTCACAGAGGATCAGATCTCGAGAATACGGTAGCTTTGGTATCATTGGTTTGTTGTTTTGACAAAAAATTTGCGCAGAAACTACGATGTTTGAGTAGGAGCGCAACAGGCAATTTTGAGTTTCCCGCAATCCCGGATTTGTGATGGATTGCTTCGGGCGAATTGCACAAAACTTGCAGAAAATATTATTTATTGACCGTTCTATCCTTTGGCAACAACTTATGATGCACCACGATCCTGCAATCGAAGAAAACTGTAAGCCAAACTGTTCACATACGACAAAACTTGGCTTTTTGACGTTCACATCTTCTCGGCCCTCTGAAAAAATGTTGAACCACCGATAAGCACTGCTTTTGGTCCTAATAGCTTCACCATAAGCCACAGTCAACATTTCAATGAGTCCGTCCCTCCTAATTTCTTTTTTAACATAAAATTTCATAAAGATTCCTTGGTATCAATTTTTTTGATCCATCACCGATGAGCCAAAACACGCCCAAACAAATCAGCTGTCAAAAATTGACCGATTACTCAAAATGGCCGAAGTCACTGACATGTGTATCAACCTAACGCCACCATAAAATCGAAAATCGGATATACGTAACCCGCTGAAATTCAAATGTCGCGAAAATTTTTAATCAGACCATGTATAGCTTCAACCTGTCAACTGCCTTAATTATTCCATCGATGACCAGTAGAACATTTTCCATTTCAATAACGACACAACGATGCAATTATTGATGTCCTTGGCAGGTGCCATCGGTTAGCTGATATCAGCCAAACATGTTTCGTTTTGTCTCAAATTGTCAGCTAACCTTTACGAAGGTACCAAGCTACGGAAATGCTGCCTGAAACGGTAACTGCCTGACATTATAAAGAAGCTTCCATGTGATTGATAACTTCATAGCTATCGATAAAAAGTTGGAACGGAATCTCACATTGCACCCAATTATATCGCACATCCGTGTGCACCGTACCAGCAACGGTATCTGCTGGCGCCTCTGATCATCGCCATCGTTCTGAAGTCTCAAATTCCAACATTGTCCGCCAACGTGAAGCGACACTTAGTTACCGCTCAACCCATGCTAAACAATCGGTGTTCACCATCTACCCGGTCCGGTCCGGTACTGTGGCTTACTAGCCAGCCAGCCAGCTAGCTAGCTGACGAGCTGTCTGTCCGCCTTCGTACTCTGCCTTCGCTCCAATCACCGCCGTGCGTTGGCACATGAAACATGCAAGGGACCCACGGGGCCACGGGCGTACCGTGGCGCGAGCATTTCAAATGCTAAAGGGCACGAGCGGGAACCCTTTTGGCCGTGTGGCCGAGGTAGCCATCGAGCGATCGAACAATTCAAGGAGTTGATTGATCTACTGGTAACGATAATTTCAAATTATAGTTTCCATTTCCAGTTTACGTTTCGTTTCGTGTCGGGTCGTTTTTTTCTGTTCGCGTATTTCCCGGGCCCCAATCACCTTCATCGTTCGTTCAGCACTTTTTCCGACCGGAGCGATACCGTTCCGCGGAATGCAAATTCGATCCGCGAGGCGCGATGGTCGGATAGGTTCGTTTGATTTTTCGTGCTATGTTTCTATTGCTTTTTTCGTGGAGGCCCCGTTCCTTTGGGGGTGGGGGGGGAACCACCGCCGCAGCGTATTAAGCCACTTTCAACGCGCAACCGGAAATTGCCTTTGATCGTCGGCCGCTCGAAACAGTGTGAAAATGTCGAAAGCACTTTTATAATGGAGGTTTTAAAGTTACACTTTCCCGGAGCCCGGGGGGGCCCGGACTGAACCGGTCGGTCGGTCGGTCGAGGGGCCGGACCGGGGTGACGGACTCGTGACAGGGGCTGGTTGTTTTGAAGTTTTGTTTGTTTGCACGGTTGGTTTTTTACAACTTTTGCACTGCCGGCTGTGGACGCTGGATCGATACGCGGGGCCACAAAATTAAGTCGTCACAAAGTTTGAAGGGTAGATGTGCGGATTTCTCACTTCACGAACCTACTGGCGGCGGATGTAAACAGTGGCCCGGGTGGCGTGGAAACGCTCCCAGCTGGAAAACTACGGACATTGAACTATCGAACGGAACCTACACGAGCGCTCAGTCGACGTCAACCATAATGAAGTGGGGCCAGGAACAACAAACAGGAGAGAGAAAAAATACGGGAAACCGAGTGAAGCACTGCAAATGTGAGTGAAGCGTAAATTAGTTTCGATTTTCCATTCACGTAGGATGACGATTTCTCTCTCTCGCTGAATACGATTCGTTGCTTAAAAAAATCCAATTCGAACAACGGTCTTGGTAGTAAGGTTAGCGAAACCACCCAACAGCTGTAGTCGGAATGCCATCCCTCTAGAAGGACACATTCACTGGCAGATAACATAAAAAAGAGTGACACATCGCAGTAACCCTTCGTCCTTTGCTGGTGTGAAGCGTCGTCCGGCGGCTCGAGCGAAACCGTGCTGGAGTTGCTGAGCAAGATGCGGACTACATTTCACCGTCCTGGTCCAGGATGCTGTAACGAGTGCATCGTACAGCCCTTACGATGGATGGCGATAATTTCCCATGAGTGACCAGATTTCAGCGACCTAGCCGCAACGCATGGGGCTCTCGGGATGATTTTGGCGGGCCACACTCATGGGCACAGTTTTGTCAGTTTTTGGTGCAAACCCGTGACAGTTTGGAGTGCTGTTTCCTTGCCTTGAACGCAAGCCTATTGAAGAAGTAACAGAAATGGAAATTGTGTTCGTTTCGCCCACATAATCCACTGTTCGAATCAATGACGTACTTTTATCTCTATCTCCTACTTGCTTAAAACGTTTAGCTTAAGGCTCGAGCAGAAGTGTAACCCGTAACCCGTAACGAGCGCGATGTAATGCTGATGAAGTATTGTTTCAGCTTACTCTTTGCATAGTGCTTCACCTAGCAGTGGCTGGCAGCACATCCTGGGCAAGAAATAATTACCATCAACAGGCCGTCATCGGGCTGCTTCAGCCCCGGCTGGACCAGGAAGTGGCTCAAGCTAGGAAGGGCATTTTTCATCATACTCGTGACACGACTCGCACGAGTTGCACGCACGGTATAAAAGATAGTTTAGTTACTTTCGGTTTGGTTTTCACCAATCCTTTTCAATTAGTAGGTTCTTTGGTAAACGATACCCCGTGGCGCGATTGTAATTGAATTAATTGTATATGATAAGCAAATGTTTTCCACGGTAACCACGGTATCTGGAGTGTCCTTCAAGTTTCGTGACGCACGGCGAACGGTTTCAAAACCAAAGCAAATCAAACCGTACGTTACTGACCGATCGAATGACAACCTCTTCACCGGCCAGCGCACCGGAGGAAGTAAATAAAACAAGTTAATTTAATTTAATTTATGGCGTGGGGCTTACATCAAAGCTTACTATCATCAACTCGCCAAAAACGATCTGGCGCGAAGAGGCAAAAAAGAGATCCATCATCATCTGTCTCGCTCGCCCTCTCGGGCCGGGCCGCAGGTCCTGCTCCAGTGGGCCCGCGTCTCTTCCGAAGTATCGAGTGGATGATCGGTAAAGTTTACTGTTTGAAGTGTTTAATGAAATTTTCATCCCCACCCCGCGGGTGCCAGGCGGCGCTCATCCGCACACATAAACTCACTTTCATCAGCGGCCACTCCGTCCCATTTCTTCTCGCACCCACGCGCTGCGGAGCGAGAGCCCGTCCCCCGGCCGGCCAATCCTGTCACATCGCGGTTTCCGCGTAAATCAATTCAATTGGATTTAAAGTGAATTAAAATTTATTGCATCAAACTCGTCATGGGCCATAAAGTAACTCCCATTGTGTCCTCGGTGCAACCATCTGCCGAAACCACGCGAGCGGAGTCTGCCTCCGGAGCCCCGTCGTCCCGAGGCCAGCAAAAGGAAAAAAAGGGAAATCTCTTCAAAACTGGAACGGTCGTAAAGTAAAGCCTTTTCCTGTTTATTCCACTTTCAAAAGGAGCCACGCAATTGCAATCATCACTCAAAAGCCATCTCTAATGTAGTCTCACCGCCGATCGCCTTCGCAGGGACGCCTTTTGTCACCCCGCCGTTTCCTTAACCCCGGCAACTCCGGGCCCCCGGAAGCGCCGTCTCCGCCCAGTTTCCCCACCGTGCGTGCGGGGGTCGGCCAGCCCAGGAACGGAAACTAATAAAAATAATATGCTCAATCCACATTAATGGCTACGCCGGGGCCGCCGGGGCTCGAAGATTTTATGCTCGGCCCAAAAATAGCTGCACGAGAGCTTCAAAGCACCGGGCCCGGAACACTCAGCCGAATGGACCGAATGTCTCAATCAGATCGGGCGGAGTCCTTTCGTCTGAGGTGCTCGATTGATGACCTTTCCGGAAGCGGAGGGAGTGCGACCCCGCAGGTCGTAGTCAAAAGGCTGGCCCTTGGCAGGTCCGGGCGCAGCGGAAGCGGACGGTTTCCTTTGGCCGCTGATAAAGTTATTATTGGTGGGACAAATAAAGCTATTCCCCGGACGTCCTTTCGGGGGCGGACAATGTGGTTCGGATACTAGTTCCCGGACCCCAGTGACTTCGACTTTGACGACTTCCCAGCGGTGTGGCGCCCAGCGGCACTGCCATACATTTCATCGAGGGTTTTTTTTCCTCTTCTTTTTGGGGACCCCTGACCCCGTACGCATGCATGTTGGCGCACTGTATGTCGCGGAAATAATTCACCTTATGCTAATGTTATTAGAGTTTGGCCTTTCTTCCGATTGCCGACTCGCGCTCGCGGCTTCTCGGACTAGTGCGGTGCGGGCGATCCGCCATTAAAGCCAGGCTCCCGTGGCGCTATTCAACAACGGTATGTAGGGAGACCGTTCCCTTTTTATTTGGACCCGACCCAGGCCCAGGCCCAGGTTGTTATTATTTGCTCGTTTGCCCACCACTAGCACACTGCATACGCAAAGTGTTTAGCGGCCCGGCCGAACCGTGCTCCGTGTGCGCGCAGAGGATTATGCTTTCCCCCCGAACTCGGGCCGGGAACTCGGTCCGGATGATATATTTGGGACAATCTATTAAGAGGGCCCAGCACGGCGCGGCGGGCGGTTTCGGAAGGAAAAAGCTCCGGACTCTGGTGTGGTCCACCGATGTACCGCTCGCACGTAAATGGATATCAATTTGTTATATTGACACACAAATCTCTTCCTTTCTGACTCGGTGGTGGTGGTCGGAAAATGTGACGGCATTTTCGTGTAGCGGCTTCGCCTTGGGCGGCGCGGCACCGTTCGTAAGTCGATGACGTTGGGCGATCGTTCCACCCCCGTTCCGTGCCAGGATTTTGCCCCAAGGCACCGGCGCTCTCTCTGTCTCTTTTCAAGAACACTTATTATGTTTGTGTACATTAGTGGGAACGGGTACGAAATGTGATTAGGCTTAATGACGTTACCACAAGGACGATTTGGGCGGTCGAGATCTTTAGAACGGGAGCGGGTTTTGACAAATTAAATACATGCAGCGTGGCGCGTAAGATGGATTTAATGAGCTTCAGTAAACACACTTTTCGTAACCGTAACTTAAATATTGTCCCTTGCGCCGCAGTAGGATTCGGGTTTGGATCAAAGGATCAAACACTAGCTCGGCTAGTTGTAGCGAAAGTTACCCTTGATGGTTCGATTCGGGCGGCGCTTTAAAGTTGCGCATAAAAAAGCATTCCAGCGTAATTTCAACAATTGAACCAGATCATAAATAACGTCTCTTCGCATATTTCATGACACCGTTTCCTCGTGCTTTCCATGGAGAAGCCAACGCTTGCTGATATTTGCCGAAAACCCCAAAACCAACACCAATCATTGTCGGACCCGGCCAGGAAGGGGGGGGCGTTAAATTTGGCATGAAATTAAATCACATTTCACTGCACCACTTCAAACAACATCCATCCAACACCGCGAAACCCGTTGGGCCGTGAATAATTTTACACTCTTTCGAAAGCACCCTGGCACCGGCCATCCGGCATCGGTGTCACCCGAATCCCCGAGTGGAACCAGTCAGCCGGTCAGCCACCATTATTCCCGGTTTCTAGTGTCCAGAATCCGGAAACCAGTTGAAATTGATACCAAATTTGTTCCGGAAGCCTTCTACCTCTGCCCGGGCCCGGGCTCGGTCCGGTGGTGACCCACAGCTACATGGCGCGCGTTGTACGAGAGTGTCGGTCGGAGTGTAATTGGCTTCGAATGACCTTTTCTGGTGCAGCTACCCATTTTTATTCGTGCACCCATGTGGGGTACTACATCAGAGCAGAGCATTAGGTCCAGTCAACCGGTGTGGCACGCAAATTAGACTTAACTCAACCGCACTCAACGGTAGAATCGGCGGCGCGGTGCGTAGAGCTGAAGCAACATGAAGGTGCCAAAAGACAGACAGCAAAGGCTGGGAGCAGAAATAATAAATGGAAAATTTAATTCAACTACGGACAAGATTTTCCTTGTTGCACGCCCCCCGGGGGGCTGTGGGGGTGAATGGCGGTGATATTTGCATATTGAGATAACGGAACATCTGTCAGTCGGTGAAATTCGTATTCTTTTGCGTTCCACTTTCGACGTTCGCCAAGCCTTCACGGATCATCGCGCACGGAACAGGTCCACGGACGCCATACCACGTGTTCCGGATTATGCGCCGAAGAAAGTCCAGCCAACCAGTGCATTGATGAAAAGTGTCAGCCCAGTCCTGGAGATTGACCGATTTTGTGCCGAAGAACATCGCTTAAAACATTAAACATAAACAAGCCATGTTTACGTTTTCCCAAACAATTCCCAACTAAGCCGACAGCAACGTTGCAGTTCCGTGGTGCCTTTGTCATGCAGATTTGCTTTGTTTCGAGATCCTTTCAAAATTTCTAAGCCGATCTTAACCGATGGCTGCAAATGCGCCTAGGGTCAAGATAATGGTTATATATTTTCAATTTCCCCTCGGACAGTGAATGGTTCCATGCGATGCTTGACTGCACCGGACGCACCGTTCTTTAGTGGCCAGCTATTCGATAAAATGTCCATCGGATGTGGCGAATGAAATGCGTACCGCACAAGTCGCTCTTGAAATGTAAATTGTGACACGAAAAACAAAATGAAACTCAACCTGGCACACAGCATGGGCGGCCTGCGCCCCAGCGACTATGCTATGTACAGGACCGCGGTGCCGCGTGCCCCGACCGTGGGTCGGTAGCATAAAAATTGAGAATTCGAATAAACGGCTATAAACCCGGCGCCTCCATAACGTGCGGCGGTGCGATGAATTATTCAGTAATAATAAATATAAATATCCACATTAAATGAAAATGGAAAATTAACGAATTAGTGACGCAACTGCTTCTCATTTCCCATTTATCCGTTCCGAAACGGGAAGCCATGCGTCACCGGATCGGATCGGGGCCCACAGGAAGCGCGCAGTGGGGGTGTGTGGGGGTGCACCAAGGGCGAAGCCGCGGAAAAAGAGGCGCGCGCTTATTTAGTCCCATTTTTCGTGCAACACCACCCACGGCCGATTCACATGGCCCCAAATTAATGGCACGGTTCCTGCACGGGCTGCGGCGACGACGACGTGCTGCAAGTTGTCCCAAAAGCAGTAAAAGCAGCAGTGCCCTGCATAATAACGTGCCACCCGCTGCCCGATGCTGGCGCTGCACTCGCTTCCGCCGGCCACCGGCGTTGTCACAGCTGGGGAAACAGTTTTTCGTCCCCGTGTCCCCGACTTCTCACTCTCGTGCAGCGGACCGAACCGGACCGAGCACGACCACAAACACCACTCGCTTAATGAATCGAAATCCTTCGAAGCATGAATCAGGAATTAATAAATAAAATCGCATCCACAATATTAATTGCAACCTTCATTATATGCGCGCCTTTACTTGCCCGTCCTTGGACGTCGTCCCTGCAGGCCGCGCTGCACACGCACAGCAGCAGTAACGATAAAAAAGCGATGCGATCGCGAAATCAGCCAGGAAGCATTTGCGAAAACAAACGACAATTTTCATTTATCATTAAAAGGTGGGTGTGATAATTAATATTTTAATTATCGTCGTGATTGCAGCGCCCCTTTTGTTTTTCTTCGCAAACAACAACAACAGCCATACGCACAGTGGCTTACGGCGACGTACTTTATATGTGCCGATAAGACAATTTGTTGACGGATTAGAGTCGGATTTTTCCGTCCGTATTACCCAACGACGGCCCACAGCCGTATCCGATATGGTGTTGCAGTTATGATTATCATTGTCAGTTGTAAAGTAAACATTGCACAAAAGCTAATTAAACATTAGAGGAGCGAGAGATGGAGCCCCCACAAATTTGCAAGTCAAACAACCCGCGGAGCCGACCCGTATTCGAATTGTAAAATACGTTTCGCACTCATCCGAACCAAACAGTCGAACCGCTGAAGCTCGCATCAATGTTTTCACACATTGTTTTCGTCTGTTCAAAAACAGAGATTTATAAAATGTAAAACATTGCACTACAATAACACACCACGGACGGATAGGTTCGGCTTCGCACGACGAATGCAATCAGTTACATGATTATGGCATGCCAATCAAGTTGAATGCATGCAGCCTATGGGCACGCCGGAACATGATCACATACCGTGATAAACCCATTTATGGGTAGAACTAATCAAACTCCGTGAGTTTGATGTTTGGGGTTGGTTTTTCTAACTTTTCCTTCGCCCCGAACGCGCTTCGTGCCGCACACACACTTTGGCCAAAGAGGACGTACGTAGAAAAGCGCAACGCAAGGCAACACAAGCGCTTCCTCCGCACGGCTTTCCTGCACAATTATTGGTTCCATTGAGCAGAGTGTGAAACTATCGGTGGCCGGCAGCACACACTAGAGCTCCCTGCCTCGCGCGCAAGCCTCAGTCACGCAAGTGTCTTAATTGAGTTATTAACAGTTGCAGGGCTGTGCAGGTAAATGTTCAACTTCTCAATTTCCCTGACATGCGCCAGCCACGTCGATCTAAATTGGGGCGCCGGCCGGGGTGGCACCGGTAGTCGAGGCTATAGTCGAGCTGTCAAGGAATTTGCACCGCTTACAGTTTAATTTTAGTTTTATGAAGTTGATGCATACGATGTTGAAGCCAGCCCTGGCTAGCCCGGCCCCGGTGAAGCCTTTCCCCACCCCCCGCCTGGAAGGATCCGATTCTGACTGCTCTGCGTCCAAAGTTCAATGAGTTTGTTATGATACAGGGGCGGCTGGCTGGAATCGGCTCGTCGATGTTAGCTCGGTTTCAAAGTATCCTTTGCCCGGCCCGTAGGTTGCGCCCATAATCCTGTTGCGCGAACTGAAATGGTTGTGCGGTTACTTGGAAAGCAATTATCATTGAGCAATTAAAACTTTTCCATCCTCTTATTGTATTGTTTCCGTACCGCGTAGCTCGAAAGCATAACTTGCTAAGTAATGTATCATTTGTGAGATTATCGTTTAATAAGAAAAGCTTTTAGATGAATGTTCGGCTTCAGCTCATTAAGATACATCGGATCATAAAACAAACATTGCATTTGCTAGGGTTTGCCTTATTTAGCTTGTTTTTCGTATTATTCTTTTTTACCGCTGTACGAGTATGGAAAACTCGCTATTACTAAATCACTCCCAATATCTAATAACTCCTAACAGCAGGCAAAGAACAGAACAAAGCCAGTGCGGTGCCAGCTTGCAGCCACTTTGCACGGTATGTTGCTCCTCGATGCTGCGAAACCACAAGTTCCCACAAACTGGTAGTAGCGTATTAATTATAAAGTTTCCTGGACTATCTGTGCCTCACATCGCGCCGAATCGCAAGGCTAGAAAGCCAACATCACATGCTTTCGGTACAGGGAAAAACACACCTCGAACCGAAATACCCAAATCGTGCCTTGGAGACACGCGAACGCCGTCGATGCCGATGTCGGAAGATTGGATTACTTCATCGTTTGTTTAACCCGAAAGTGGCCCTCCTCGAATGCTGAACAACACACTCCCGAGCTCCCGAGCTCTCCGCGAAGCTCACACGCAGAAGCGAAATGTCAATGTTTTGACGAAATCGTACTTGGGCGGGTAATTTAGAGTGGAGTAGCATTATTCCAGAAGCAACATCCTTCAGTGGGAAGCTTCGGGGCTAATGTAGTCGGGTCGCCGCAGACTACCGCATAAGGCACAAGACTTTGTGGGGGGACGACCAAAGACTTTTGGGGTAGTCCGGGAGCATAACGGGCGCTTTCACCACGCCCGGCGCTACGTTGTTAAAGTGTGGCAAACAGCGCAAATTTGCAAAACGGCCCGCTCGCTTCCTGGCATCGTCCCCGTCGACTCCCTGGCCCCTCGACCTCGCCAGTGAGTGCTGTACGGTGGTGACCTACCCTTCCGGGGTAATTTCCAACTGATAAATAATTCAGCATGCAGCCCCGGTCCTTCGGTTCTTTGTATCGGCGTGGAAAACGGAAACTTTCCAAAGATTTGCGTTTGTTTTTGTTTTCCTTTGCAAGCGCTACCGCTAACAACGACTCCCGGGAAAGATTTGATGGCGGCAAGCTGCTGGAAATGGACGAACCGAACCGACGGTAGTTGAGCAGTCGCTCGCGCCAGGCGCCCGTGATCAATAGGCAAAGTGATTTTGATTATTTTTCGATCCCCCATTGCCAAGAGACCAAGCGGTCGTGGCTGACGGTGCCCATGGCAAACTGGTGACTGTACTTATTTTCAAGATCATAAAAGCTAAACGACCATGCGGACCCTCTAACACGCTTAGCCGGATATTGAAGAGGAGGAACACGATTGAAATATTGGAAACAGATTGCCCGATTGTTGAACAGTTTCAAGTTGACGCTGGCAAGTTGAATGTTGGCGAACATTTCGAATAATGCTACATAGCAAACGATCCGTAGAGTGATAATAACGAACTGTAACTGTTCCGGTGGTTCCAATTTAGTAAGACCAAACGACAACGCCGAAACGAACGAAACCATAATGAAACAATATTACCAGGCCCCTTCTTTCGGTAGTTTACACTTCAAGTAAGCAGCACCATTTGTGGAAAACCATAGAGTTCTTTATTTTTCATCTTAATGGGTTTTCAGTTTCCAGTTCCGGATGATGTGTACACTTTTTGTTTTCGGTTTTTTGCTCTACCTCTCCCATTCTTTCTCTACTTCCCGCTACGCATCCTGTAAAACGCTTCCCTTCGTGCTTCGCTGATATCGGTGATTGGACTAATTGGGGGGACTAAAAATGTAACTAAACCGTCCGGATATGGCTCTTCGTTCCCCGTCACTTACACGTTTGTTTACTTCGCTCAAGATAACCGACAGTCCTACGTGGGTTTTTTGTTCGTTTAGCTTTATACTACATCGATTTACACAGGAGGATTTGCAACACGTTAGTTTCGCCCAAAGTTCTGCGCGAAACACTTTGCAGCTTTGCCTATAAGTCTTGAGAAATTGTGCTACGTTCTGGCGAGTTCATAAAGACGAACCCGGAGGTCCCGGAAGTTGGCTGTCGCCTTGCTCGGTAAGAAGTCATCCAGCAGTCACGGTTCCGGTGCGTACCCCCATCAGTCACTTTGCATGATGAAGAGTTTAGTCCGTTTGCTTGATTTCCCCCCATTCAGCAGTCACTGTGGTGCTTCCGGCTAGCTTTTTTTCTTCCGCTGTTACTCTCTGAGTTTCTTGAGTCATTATTGTCCAGTCATAAACGCAATATCTTGAATGTTGCAACTGAGCTGCTCTGCCCGCTGGCTCGGTTTTAGATATGTGACACACCAATCCGTTACCGTCCCTGTGCGCCACCGTGGGTCTAAATTCGCTTCACCAGGAGGTCCATCCTAACCGAGATACAATTATATCAACTACTGCGCGGAAGGATCGGTGTGGTTCGTTAAAATAGATATGTACATCGCCGCGGGGTGTGTGGATTTGAAAGGGATGATAATACTGCAAGATGCAAGTGGTTGGGACCTGGTGAGACGGGAATCAACGGCTGTGCCGCCTTTCGAGTACGCAGAAAGAATATACAGCGGGAGCATCGCCTGAGCAAGGAAATCGTCACCCATGTTGACTCTCTACAGTTGCAGTTCGCTTCATACACCTATTCCGCCCGAAACGATAGCCCTACACGATATGCTACGAACAGTAATTACTCACACTCACGCACGCACGGACACATCCACGGTGCACAAAACCGGCACGAAGGTGTCCTTCAAACAAAACGCGGACCAAACGATATGCTGGTGGTATATGGAGATTCGTCAGGATATGGTTTGGTTGGGGACCCTGGGCCCAAGGAAAACACGTTTCCGAGCCGGAAAATCACAAATCGCTTCGCAATCGTCCCTGGCTCGGAGGAACACCGGGGGGCCTGGGACACAACACTTAGACTAAACGGGCGCCGCCTATCATACATTATATACAACTTTCCTGTATTCGATTGGATGTGGTGACCACCTCGGGCCGAAACCGGTACTCGTTCAGCGTCGAGGTGACCAGCGACTGCGAGGCCGGACTGCTGAGGAGGCTCCCCACGGCGCCGACCCCGGTGACCGACATCGACGACAGTGACGGCAGCGGCAGCGTCCCCGCCGACGGCAGCTGACTTAGCGGGCTGAGCGTCGAGGTGACGCTACTGTTATTGGCTCGGCCTAACGTGGCGTAGCTCTGCGGGTGACGAAACGGAAAAGAATTACATTACAAGTCCGCGCCGCGCCGCAAAAGGTGTGGAAAGCTAGTTCCCGTCTACGTCCGGAGCCAGAAGTAACGGAAAAGAATGGACTCCAGCCAGAGAATGCAGTCCCAATTACCCAACCGAACCGACGGACTTGTACAGCATCGCACATACTTACTATTTGTTTACTAGGCTTAAAGGAATAATGATGTACTTCGGTGTTCAGCCCAGTCAGCGACGCTAGGCTAGATCCATCACAATGGCGCTCCTCCTCGTGCAGCAGATGATCACCGCCGTTCCGGTGTATCAGCCTGGCCGACGGACTGCGGAACAGGGGCGTCGGGAGTGTGGTCTTTGGTGGCCTCCGTTCTGTCGGAACACGGACGAAAAAAGGATTCGCTATGAAGCACAAATGTTGTGCGCGCCACTTCCTTCAAAACTGGGCCACGGTGCGCCAACGGTTCTCGCCTTACCATACTGGTTCGGTATCACGTCCGGGTCGGTTTCATCACCATCCGGCGGTTCCGCGCCCATGGTGGGACTTCCGCGTCGCCCCAGCGCCCCGGCACTGTCCACCAGGGGCGTCTGGATGCCGTTCGGATCGTGCGTCTGATGATGGACGGTTGAGTCCAGCTGGCAGTCCGGTGTCGAGGTCAGCTGCGCACTCTTGGCGGACTTTAATTTTTTGCCCGAATTCCTGTGGCAGCACGAGAACGGCCCGGTGGGGGGCGGGTGCATTACTAGGTATACTACTGGCCGCGCGATTGATGGAGCGCTCCGATACTTACTTGTTCGCATGTCGCCGGTAAATCGTTGCCAGCACGATGCAGACCACCGCAAACAGGACGGCCACCGTGAGTGTGAGCGCGGCCAGGACCGGCGACAACGGAACGTTCATAACGTTGGAAACCCCTGGAAAATGGATCAACACATTTAACAGAGCCACCCGACGTTCATTAGGCGGATTTGTGTCGATGGAGCGAGCGACCGATCGGGATCGGGACGCCGATGGACTCCGGCCGCCGCCGCCGCGATAGGCCGCCGCCACATAGTAGTTCGTCACGGTACTGACCTGTATATTTGGCCACCCCTTTGAACGTGATGTCGTCTATTATTACAGGCTCGGAACGACCCTTGGCGTTGGCGGCGAACAGAATGATCCGGTACGAGCTGCCCGGTTCGAGGTTGTCGATGAAAAACTGTACCGGCGGGTGCTGCGGATGAACCAAGACCAAGACCACCACCACCATCGTTGTTGTGAGTTGTTTCGTGCAAGTTCCGGAATCCAGAGAATGCTCCCTTTCAGCAGCAAATGAGCAACGCTGCTGTTGAAACAACAACTATTTCGTGTTTCGCCCCGGGACGGTAACATTATTAATTAGGGAGCAATTAATGCTCCTCGAAGGAAGGATAAACACCGGACCGGACCCAACCCAACCCAACAATCAAAAACAATAGATTCGCGCATTCGGAGCGGGTAGCTTGAACGGTTTTTAGTTTTCGAATCCTCCGGGAGCCGGCGAGCAACAGAAGCATTTCAAATACCCAGGGTCCGGGTGGTGCACTTGCTGTTCCGCGCTTCATGCACACCACACTCCTGAAAGGGTGTGTCTTGACGGGACTGGGAAAAAAAATCTCATTTACGCTAGGGAGCCGCGGATCGTGGGCGAGTTTCCGCTGCTTCATTTTTATGATTTCATATTTTCCAATTTCCACAACCGTCAGCACAACCATCTGTCCTGTCGGCTAGTGGCCAACCCAGCCAGGAGAGAGCCAAAGAGAGACAGACAGCGAGAGAGAGAGAGAGAGATAGAGACGTGGAACAAATTTCACCGAGACACAGAGCGCAACGAAATCAGGTCAGTGGAAAAGCTCAAGTGTTGTGTAGTGGCCCCACTGGTGCAATGGCAGCCGCAACTCTGGCGCTATGGCCGTTGCGGAACCAACTTTTTGCGTCGTCGTCGTCGTCGTCGTAGGCACCCTGGCAGGTGGTAAGGCCACCGAAGGGTTGTGGAGTAGATGAAAATGAGATTTTTGCTCACTCGGACGAAAAATGCAAGAGCAACAATCGATTACGACGTTTGCTCTTCAATGCTGATGTAAGGTTACTGGCGAATGCGATCGATTCTCCGGCCCGGCGCCGCCTCCGCCGCCGCCGCAGGACCAATTGCAATTGGAATCGAAAGGCGGGCGACAATAACGTACCTGTAAGCTCAAATTCCTAACTAACCGCAGGATCGGCACCTCCACCAGCTCCAGCAGGAACATCTGCGGGAGACCACCGTCGAACCCCTCGATGCACTCGATGTGCAGCGAGTCGGCGGACTGGTTGGACACGGAGCAGTTTTGGAGTGCGAACGGGCGTCCTGGAATTGGTGACAATAAAACAATATTACAACCGGTGCATCCTGATCGGCGTGGTAGGAAATTATGTGTTGCTCCAAGGGGTAGGTCCACCACAAACATCGTGGAGTTGAGGGGAAAAAAACCCCGGGAAGTCGTTGTTCATTCGTTCCAACTCACCGGCGGCCACCACTTGAAAGATGCACGGACTTTTCTGCACACCGATGGCGTTTCTTCCCCAGCAGGATATGGTGCCGTAGTCGAGATCGGATGTTGGCGTATAATTAAGTCGGGATAAACCGGTCTAAAGGATGCACCCGATAAGGACCGTCCGGTTGGCAGGGCCGAGGATTACGGGCGCACGGGCACACAACAATGAATAGGAAAGAAAGGAATGAAACCAGGCATCAAATTACCGCTTTAAAACATGGTTGTTCCGCATCCGCCGCAACACTTGCCACACACAGAGCGGTGCAGCTTTTTGCTTGTGACGCCCAGGACGCATCTACTCACCTCGCTCGAGTGCAGCCGCGAGGGAAGCTCCGTTTGTTCGCCGGATGAATTGAACGTCCAGTGGAAGGACTCGGCCGCCGGAGATGCATCGACCTCGCACTTCAGCTGCAGTGTTTCGTGTTTCAGCGCACCCAGCAGTTCTTCGCGGTCGGTCGCACAAACCGGCGCATCTGCAGGATGTCGGAAGAGTGCATATGGAAGTTAGCTATAGACTGCGAAACTTTCCGAACCCTCCATCCCGCAGCCGTTGGCGTTCGATGCAGAAATGTTTCTTCCGCTATTGACGCCGCACCTGCATCGATGCCTTTGGGCGATACTAGAGCTTTCCATCGGCCACAGAAGCCAAATATAATGGTGCCTTATAAAACCAACGACGAAGCGTTCTCATTAAAGCATAGGAAATGTTATTCGAAAGTGCGCGAATTACCGAAAGACAGTAAAATGGTGCGATTTGTGGGCTGAGTTAATTGAGCGAAGTGCTCAGCCAGTTGGTTAAGCAAACGGAAGAGTAAGTGAATGAGAAAGGAAATTTATGGTGCGCTGAGCCGGCAGGAAAATTAATGAAATAACCTATCACGAGGAGGTGGCACTGGTGGATACTTACAGCGCACGCGGAGGGTGACGTGGTTGCTGGTGCCCCGTCCTTCGGTGTTTGCCGCCATGCAGGTGTAATCTCCGGCCAGGCTGCGGGAAACGCTCTGCAGGGCCAACGAGTGATCCGACAGAATGATGCCAGCTGTGACATTATGATGCAGTTCATTTCCCTGCCAGGAGCAACCCACCACAAAAGTCGTCGCCCAAGACGCAGCACGGTACCATGCGAAAAGAAAGAGAAAAGAAAGCGAAACCGTGAGCATGTGACGGTACCATTTTCATCACCCACACAGGTGGGAAATTAAACATTTCCCGCTCTTTGGGCGACTTAACATTTGGCGCTACGCGTGCCTCGTGTTGATTACATCGGGTGTGTACCGAGGCAAAGTGAAAATAAAATCAACCACAGGGAACACGGTACTTCTCTTTACACACACCAACCAGCCGTTATTTTCGGCGCCGTTTTTAATAAACCCCGCGAAATGGTGAAGAAAAGCGAAATTTAATTGTATGTCCTTGAACATAAAACACATTTCTGCTTTGGCACCTGCTTTTAATACTTTTGCGAGTCACAGTCGCGAATAAGTGTTTACGCACCCGGCACTGGGCCGATAGACGGTGTGAGTGTGTGGCGTTGGTTGAGGACCTTTCATGTCGCATGTCGTATGATGTCGTAATGCTAGTTTTTAGGTTCTTTTCTGAGGGATAATTTGTGACTCAAACGTTAATGAGGCAATCAACTCAAACTTTGACTTACAACATTTGCGCATAATATTTGTGGAAATGGAAGAACCGTATTCACAATGAAACTTTCTCAAACGACGAAATCCAACATGGAAATCGTTTAGGACGAATGTCATGTTGCCATAAAGGTGATTTGAAGTTGAACTGTCTTTACGAGAAACACGAAAAATACCTCAGGATTGTTTAACTAAATATACGATTTATGATGAACATTAAATATGTCCATCAACAACTGCATCGCTGTTAGTTATAATTGGATATCCAGATTCTGGGTTCCTTTTTATTTTTATGATCTTGTAGTGGATGTATTAATTCACGTCTAATTCATGTGACTTAATTAAATTCACGTCTTCTGTTCACGAGCTGTCCTAAAACCTTTAACGACTTCTTTAAAACTAACTATGTAATTTCTCTCAGGTTCAATCGGAGCTTCTTTCAGTGGTTTTGTTGGTCCATTGCTTGTGTATTATTTGTTGGTTAGTTTTAAACTATTGGTTTGTTGATTCATATTTTGTGATTAAGGTTGGTTTTTTAAGGATATTGTATTCTAGCTTGTAGATCCTTTGTTGGTTGGGATTGGGTAGATCCGTCGATGGGAGTGTGGTTTGTTTAGTTTGGTAGAGATTAGTAGTGTGTTGTGTTTGCCTAGTTTTGCCTCGTTGGTGCCCTAATAATGTTTTTAGTCCACCGGGAAGACTCTGTTTGGGTAGCGGGCTGATGATTCGGTTCGTTTTTTGTCTGGTACTATTGTTGTCTGGTATAGCAAAGTGACTGGGTATCCCGCTGGAGTCTATTGTGTTCTTTGGCGGTTGCGATTTCAAGCCCTATAATTGTGCAGGGTTGCCACATATACTTACATTGTGATACCACGCCAGTTTGTACGGTTTGGGATTCGACTGTATGTGACAGTCGAAGTAGATATCGTCGCCTTCCTTAATATCGTCCGGGTTCAAGGACGATCCCATCTGTAGCGTAACAATTGGCATGTCTGTTGAACAGAATAAATCGTAGAAACAGTAAAATAATAGAGATAATACCAAATGATAGGGGCACGTTCCATAAACAGTCAATAAAATCTTAACAACCTTCGTAAGCTCATAGTGCTCCAAATGGCTTACTCCAATTGATATTGCTCCATCGCATCGGCCAAAACTTTATTATTATGCGTGGATGTGCTCAAAACAAAGCAAAGCACCAACCGAGTGAACTTTGGCGGTGAAAATGCAAAATCCATTTAAAAAAAAGGCGAACATTTCATGATCGCCGATGCGGCTTTTTTATACAATCGGTCAGCACGGCACCACGAGCAGCGTCGCCGCGTGATGCTGGCTAAGCACTCTTCGCAACGCTTCTCGCTTCTATCCGCCACTCTATCGTCCTTTCTGGAGCATCCTTTCCGCTGACCTGCGATGCAAATGTTGTACCATTCTTTATTTCTCCCGGCCCGGCCCGGAGTGCCCTACAGTATGCACGAAGCATCTCGAGCAGCGAGCTCTCAGTTTTATTACGTTACATGCTTGGAATTCCCTGCGCCCTAAAGTATCTACTAGTCCACCGGCCAGGGAGACGGCAGTTTTATGTTTCACGCCGTTCGTTCGTAAGTTTGTTCTTTTTTCCTATGTATTTACGAGCAGCACCAGCAGCACCAGCAAACCGTAGCACTTTTGCCGAGACTTTCGGTTTTGTTTTGGGCCGCCGTAGCCCGATTTCTTCCCCGGCCCCGACATGGCACAAAGTTCCTGAGGCGTCCTTGCACTCGGAGTTAAGTGGCGTCTCGTTTCTGCCCGAAGAAGTGCGTGGAGCAAAAGCATAAAAACTTTCCAAGAGACAACTTCAAGTGTCTGCTTTTTATCATTTCATGGTTGCATAAACACGTTGGGTACAAACCATAAATAGCCGGAACATGCGCACGCACCAATCCACGCGCCCGCAGCCATTGTGATAAAAAAGGCGAATTTTAAGATACCCACAGCACGCATAAAAACGGCAACTCCATCGTCTCCGGGCGTCGTCGCCTCGAGTTAGCGTTTTTTTGAAGAATATATGGAAACTTTTCTTCTTCTTGTCGAAAGACGAAAAAAAACAAGTTAATTTACAGTGTAGCAGTGCGACGGGTCCTTTTTTCCCGCCGGCAGCTTATTCCGCATCGGTTTCCGTTCGCCTGGAGTGTGAGTAGCAACAAATAACAGCTGCCGTGGAGCAGTACGCACCGCGCTGCCATTTCGATGTTTATGTCCACGTCTCAATTAGGACAATTTCCAAACAAGCCCGAGCCAGATTGGTACTGATAGTGATGATGGCCATTAGAAAGATTTCGGTATTTATTGGCCGTAGTAAAAACGCTCCGGGGCAACCCGGGAATTCAGCGTAGATCGAACGCAAATGGCAAAACTGACACAAACTTGTTTCTGGCCATAAAGAAATCCAATTTCCTTTTTCCCGATCCATCCGCCCCATCGGGGTAGTAAACAGCACACTGGCGACGGCGGCGGTGCCGGAAAGGAATCCAATTTACTTATTCATGCTACCGAGCAACGCCGTAAATCTTACGGAAAAAACTTTTTCATATCTTGCATAATTGCTCGACGAAATCTAGACGAACAGATGATTGCCGGCACTCACGGCGGCCGAAGGCCGTAACTCTTTTAAGCCATCATTAACCCTATTTAATTATTGTTTTTTTTTGCGTGCACGGCTTTGATTTATTTCAATTCCGAAGCGGACGAGGACTTTCTTCGTCCCACGGGGAAGCTACTACTTACAATGCACCACCAGTCGCCACTTGTCTTCGATGGCACTGTCCGGAATGAGCGGATTCTCGGCCTTGCAGGACAAATATTTGCCGTCGTCGTCCACCGTCGGCGTGTACGATATAACGCTGAGTGATTGGTTTCCGGTCTCCGAGAACTGTGCGGAAGAAACGAAGAAACGTTACGTGTGAGAAAAGATGGCGGAATGAAAAGCTCCTGCAAAAATGTAGGCGAAGTGAGAAACCGGACTCGGCGCCGCCATTTCCATCTCGCGCCATTCCAACTCCTGCCGGTGGGCCGTCGCCATTTCATATTTCAATCACGTTTTGTTAGTACTTCCGATTCCATTTCGTTGCTGCAGCGCATCATTGTACAAAGTGCCGCAAGGAAGGGCCTTTTCTACGTTTCGTTTCGAGAAAAAAATCAATAGAATCGAACAACGATGCCTCACTTGTCACGGTGAAACAGCGTCATTGCTTGTCACAAGATTTCTTTAAATCGGTCCAACAAATGATAGTTTAATGGACAGGATTCTATCATAATAAAGTGTCAACTACGCAACTCTGTTTACGCAATCTGCACAACGCTCATTAGTGAGCAAACAACGGGCGCCTTTTTACACTCTCTTAGTAACATCCGAAATTGCCGCACACTGCGGCCACCTTGGGGTATCTGATTTGGATCGCTGACGAAACGCAAATCAATTCGCACAATTAGATCCAACTAATTGACAGCGATGGAAGGCGCACCCATTGTCCGGTGAAAAACGTTGCCAAAAACGCACCTAAACACACACCCGACACCGGGTTATGATCCATTATTTCCACCTGGCTTAGTTAATTATTTCCTGCCCGTGGACTGTCGTTTTGGTGAGCCTGGCAAAGGGTTGCGCCGATGCGCGTCCTGTTGCAGATATAATTAGGGAACCCAATTACCCGTGGCGAACGGACAAATTTGTAGCACCACACGATCGATGATTGTAGCCGAATTTATGCGAAAGCACTCACCATAATTTTCATAGGGCCCGAATTCAAATCATTATTTATCGATTTCCCTTCATCTCGCCGAGGGTCGTAAAACTCTAGGCCAGTCTTTTGCGATATCACTTTAATCATCGCTCGCCCCCCCCGGCTGTTACCGGTTGCCAGTTTCCGGCTCCTGGCACTTCCACGAAACCCGACCATCCAATTCAGTACTTACATTTTTGGTGACCCGCTTCAGCATCCGGGTTCCCTTCCACCACGAGATGGCCGCTTCGGGCCGGGAGCCGGAACTTTTGCACTCAATCTCGTACCGTTTGTCGGCCGACACGAACTTTTCCTTCGCCATGATGTGAACAGCAACGGGTTTCACTGCGAACGGGATCCACAACAATAATCACCCCGGGCCGGGGCAGGAACAACAGGGTGTCAGTTCCCAATTTGCATATTCTCGTTCCACCAACCTCGACCGGCATACTTACGGTTTACATCGAGGACGACAACTTTATTGTTCGGTGGCGTCAAATTGGTATTGCTGGCGACACACATCAGCCGGGCGTCCAAATGCTGGCGGCCAATGTTTGGATAGGACAGATGATTGACCGTCGTACCGTCCGGGCGAGATTCAAATGACTCATCGATGACACTGTTGTCCAGGTACCAGGTGACGTTCGGCCGGGGTCGCCCTGCAAGAGCGAGGAAAACGGAAACGGATGACACCACACGGCTCTGGGCAACGACGGAACGGGGCGCACCACAACTTACCGCCTTTGACCTCGCATATTAGCGCAATGTCACTTCCTTCGCTGTACGGCTCGACGGTGTTGGCCTTTTCTCGGCGCCTCGAATCGTAGATGATCGGACGGTCCGGTGGTACTGGAAAAATGGAAGGCGGAACCATTATCATTGGGGACGCCGGTTTTGTGAAGCGCACTTCGATACCGTTCGAGTGCCGTTTACCGAGTATTTGGTAACATAAAACACAGCCCAGGCCAATTCAAATTTTATGAAACATCTAAACGCTAAACGGCAAAGCATGTTTTTGGTAATTACTATAATGGAGGCGACCGGCCCGGCCTTACCTATCACAGTGAAGTTTATTTTTAGGTTGCGGGTGGGCGAGTTGCGAAAATCAACCCGACACCGGTACATGCCCTCGTCAGGCAGCTTTATTTCGTCCACCAGCAGCTGGGCCGGGTGGCTGGTGGCGCGGAAGAAGGCCCGCTTGCCGAAATACTTGTCCGAGGACGAGAGCCGGGCCTGGGCCACCTGGCGGCCGCGCACGTCGAAGTTGTACAGCGGTTCGTTGTCGTCCTCCTTGAACCACAGCACCATGTAGACGGCGTCGTCGCGCTCCAGTGGCGTAATATCACAGGGAAGACTAGCCTGCTTGCCCAGCACTCCGCTGACGGTCGTAACGGGGACTGGAAAATACGGAATGCGAAAAAGCTGTATCATACTGCATAAGCGGACGGCTGTTGTTAAAAGACAGTTTTTAAGAGGTTTTCCACAAAACGTCCGCGAGGTGTGAGTTATGATTAGATTCCTCTGTGCGAGGTGCGAGAACAAAAAACCGCCACTCGGCGTTCAATGAAGCGCAGTCCTTTTGGTCCTAGTTGAAGGTTCGCCGAAGGGTGGACGGTTTCCAGCCAGCATTTTTTTTTTTAACCTTTCCAACATCGTTCAACCGAAGCCGTTCCGCCATTTGAACTTTATTTTACTTCACTCGTGGTTTATTGTTAAAGCCCGGCCTTGACCAGGCCACCAGGCACGATGGCTGAAATGGCTTACTCATTCTAGCACGGCTCAACCCGGGTGCCGGTCGCCGGGTGGAATCGATACCAGGACCTGCACCATGTGATCCAGTGTCTGTCGGACCAATCGTCCTGCGATACCTTTTCTGGTCGCTACCTACCAGGTGCTGGCCTCGTGGAAGATAAACCTCCGCAACAAGTCCACTCACTAAATAAGTTAGATACGCGGAAGGTGCTACCTATTTTTCGCTGACCTTTGCTTACCGTTGCCGCACTGCAAGTTTGCCGTCCGATCCAACAATCCGATAGATAGTTCGACGATAGTAGTAATGCTTTTTTCTAGTCGAAACTCTCGGTTGCAATGGCATTTCTGCCACCAATCCAAAGAGCAGTGATTCATGCGCTATTCATGGCGCTCCGAGTAGAGAGCATTTCGCTCTCGAGCATTGAATTATAATTTCATGCCATTTTAACGAAATTTTGGTTGGCTAGGTTTTCCGGGAAAGCGACGAGAAAAGTGGCGCATTTCTTTTGGACCACAGTACCACGAAACCCAGACCAGACGATAAAACATTGTTTTTAATAGCCAAATACCATCCATTCTTTTGTTGGAGCCAGAGTTGAAAAGTTCCAAAAATGGAACCTGCAACATTGTGATGGACTCAGAAACATTCAGCGGAATTTGAGCCGGTTTTGTTTCTCTGTAGAAACTTTTTTGGAAACTGTATCTTCTAGGCGATGAAATTGTTGAAGGAACACCGCAATCGTATAGTTCGTCCGTTTCACTAACGTTCTAACAGAGAATGTATCGGAGCCGCTCGGAACTGAGCGCTAACCAGCCGTAAGCTCGCGATTACATTAGAGCCCTGCCTGAGACCTCGTTGAAGGTTCAATTAAATTTCAATCAAAGGAAAATACAACACGAACGCGATTGGCAGGGGCAGGTCTCTGTGTTCACCGGCGGCTGACCACCGGCATCGTAAAAATATGGTGACCCGAAAAGGGGCCACGGTTTGTTTTCGCGTTTTCAGCCCTGCCCTCTGACGCGCAGTAAATCAATATTTTCAAGGCTTCAAAGTAAACATAGCGGTATCGGAAGCGGTGGAAACACGGCAGAGGCGGCGGCGGTGGCGGCAGGTGAAAGAACGAACCGTTTCGACGAACCCCGGACCATGGTGCTATACTATCCGCTAGGCCGAACGGGGTATGCTCGTGGGGAGTGCTCCTACCTACCACATCGTCCTCGCGTGGGACGGACGCGAACAACAACCCAAAGCAAACCCGAACCGTTTTAATTGCCAGCTACGGACTCTGTGGACGATGGCTGATGGTCCGTTTGAACCCCCCCTCGATCGGTGGCGTGAAGTTTCGATGAACCTGATTACAGGGTTCGATGCGACTCAAAGATCCAGTCGAAATAAAGTCCACGCCCCGCGGAACTCCACACTACCCGTTTGCTGTTGTGCCCTTTTCCTCGTGCTCTACATTTTCTTTTCCTCCTTCGGCAGGCGGTAATTAATTGACGAACGCAGTGTTGCGCAAAGACCGCCCGGTTCTACCCTTTGGTCTCGCATTTGGGGGGGGTTTGTGCCCCCCCCCCCCCCCCCCCCCCCTTGATGGTGGGGTGGGGTGCCCGTGCCGTACTGTCATAAATCAAATCAATCCCAGCGGAAAGGCCAAATTGTAGGGCTGACTGATGATTGAATTGGAACGTTTCCGTGTAAGCGATTGATTTTTATTCGGTGTGCCGTTTTAGAACCCTCCGGCGGTCCGCTGACGGTGTCCCGTGTGTCACTGATGTGTTTTTTTTAATCCGAAAATACTATTGATCTTTACGCCAAGGCACAAATTTATTAAGACCCGAAATGCCACCTTCTTTACTATATTCAACGCGTGGTTTGTATGTCTATCCTTAGAAGCAGACTTCAGTCATTTGACAGTAATTGGTCTCGAAAAGTATCGCTTGTTACTTCAAAGCGGCCAGACGAGTGTTTCCTGTTAGTACACTCATTGCCACCCACCGTGTGCCAGACAAACAGTAGGTGTCCATTCAATTTGAGAAGTGCGATAGTAACGAGCGGTTTTGAAATGTGTTGACCAACACATCCGGAAAAGAGTAGGACACAGGAGACAGGAGATCACCGCTAAAAATAGAATCAACCCGATATCCTGGTAAGGAAGACCACCTTCACATCAAAACAACGCTCCGTTTGCGGTTTTCTCTTGCAATCGATCGATCGACACCACGTTTACTCGGGCCTCGGGAAGAGCACACTCGGCAGGCACATAGCAGCGCGCAGTGACGATAATTGGAAAATCCTTGCCGCCCGCAACTGTGTTCCGCACTGACCCTTTGTTGGTTCATAGCACCACCGTAGAAGTGCATTCTTGCGCTCGTTGATGGTAAATGGACTCGCTGCAACATCCTTCCAACGGTGTTGGAGTTCACAAGACGGCGGTGCGGGAAAGCGATCAAAGTGTGATGTGTTTGCGGAATGCAAGCTATTCGTAACTAACTGCAGGATCTTATAATAAAAACACAGCGTTTCGATGTGATTTTGAGTGTCAAAGGCAAGGCAAATAAGATGATGAGATGGCCAAAGTGAAATAAGATGATTAGCCGGGCACACTTTACGGTAACTAACGGCGAAACACAGATGATAAATGATTCTATAAATGAGCTTTGAATCCTGCCGCGGTATCGCCTCGACTAAAGGTACAGTTTTGTGTCATCCAACGAAATATTCCCCATTTCGTCTGGACCCACCCCAACGATGGCAATGGATGTGCCGGGGTGGCCCACGCACCATTTCGGGGAATGGTTCACTTTTCTGAGTGCTTTTAATTTTCCGCAAAACGACAGCGAACGAGACACCTTTATGGTTCTCGCCCAAAATGGGACCGGTGTACGGTCGCTCGGTTGTGGCTGCCAAATTCCGGTGGCGGCCAGAGTCGCTCTGCTCCGAGCCAAGCCAACATCCGACAAAAAAGCGCTTCAAAATAAAAGATCATCCCCTGCACGCCATCATGAATAAAAGTCGTGAACACGCCGCAGGCGGTGTGTTTGCTGGTTGGACTGGGCAGACGTTGGTGAAAATTCACCGGAAGTTTATTTAAACTCCAACTCCCCAGAGTCGGCTTTTCTTTTTTTTTTTGGTTTTATCCAAATCCCTGGCTTCACGCCCCGAAGGAACGACTGTGGTCACATTTCCGCCCTTCACTGGGCCGTGTTTCCGCAAGTTACAGCGGATGAGCTCCCGGCGTGTAATGGGTCGTTGGGATGATTTATAAAATCCAACGGCACAATTCATCAAGATGGTAGAGTTTCGAATAATTACAAAATGCAGATATCTGTCGCTGAGGTAGGTAATCATCAACCAACGAAAAATAGGCGTGAAAAATCGATATTTCATAACAATAGTTTCAAAGAGCCAATCAAACAACAAGACAGCGTTGTACAATAGATGAAGTTTTAACTTAACAATAGTTCTCATCAAATAAATTAGTTTTTCCAATTCAGAAAGTTTTTGCTGAAAAACTAACAAAGAAATGTAAATTAAAAGATTTGTGCAGAATACATTTCTGGTCTTTCACAGCGAAATCATTCTTGTGAGAGTGCTATCTTCAATATGGATACACTTCTGCTCAGAGGCACAAGCTCAGTTCGTTGTGACGTGCATGTCGTGGTGAAAAGTCCTTCGAAAACTCTATTAGAAGAGAATATAGTCCTTGTCGCAGCAAATCACCGGCATCCTGGAGAAAGCCGGTGGACATGTAGGACTATGAAAAGGGAACACCCTCCCAGAAGCACATAAAATTAGGCCGATGGTTCCCCCCAAGGCTGGACTGTGGTGTGATTGTCTCTCCCGGCCATCGCCGGGACGATCGCTGAGCGCAACATAAATAAGCTTCTCATACGTAAAGCTACTGAGGCTTTTAACACAGTTGTTGCTCCTACATTCATTCTGTGACGATGGTTTAAGGCATGTTCGAAACCTACACGATTGTACCCGAACTGACGGACGAAGCCGGCTGGTGCAAAGGAATCGCTGGTGCGTCCAAACAATAGGAAACGAAATGATGATTTATTATGCAGCCTGCAATTAACATGTTAAGAGAATTAGGATCTATTATTCATCGCGCGGTCATTTTCTTTTGCACTTTCCAAGCAACATCATTGCCCCTGCCAATCGCGAAAGACCAAGGGAATCAACTCCTAGTGTGGCCGAGAATAGTTCCACGATTGCTTAGAACATTCAATTACGAAAGAGAGGTACGTGCAGATAGTTTTTTTTCGATTGATAAGACACTAGCCCGATCAGTGCCGGTTGAGTCTAAGGCCAAGCTACCGGGTTCCCTGAAGCGAAAACCAACTACATTTTTTGAAATCCCACTGAACATCACTTTCGACCAGACTGTTTGGGAATGTTAATTGAAAATAACTGAACGCATGACGTACAGTGCGTTCCGTCTCCTTGCTGCTGTCGGATCAGCAGCTTTCATGTCCATATCGGGAGGCTTCCCTTTCTGGAAACTAATCTGCTCAGTGGTGGTTTACCACATTAGCTACGCTTCATCGGAAGCAAACCATAGCGTGCGGAGCAGCATTATTTATTTCTCCCATGGCAGCCGAAAACGTTTGAAGTTGAGCTACTCTATTTGACAGCTCATTAGCGTGTTCTTGTGATTTCCCCAGTCTGGGGAAGCCATTCCGGTACCATGTGTGTGAGTTCTTGCCGATGGTTGGAAACCGTTTTTTTTTGTGTTTTGTGGAACCTAGAGAAAATATTGGAGGGAAAGTTTCCTTCGTTTCGCCTTCGTTGTCAGCAGCAGGAGTTTAAAGCAGCAGCTGTGGTGGGAAGTCTCCATTTGCAATTTTCCAACAACAATTAAAGAAAAGAAACACATCAAACGTTTGCCTAAACTGTGTCCACAAGCCGTGTTGTCGTGAAGTAGATCGCGTTAAGCGTTAGCAAGCGTTTCGCAGAAAGTTCCCCAATTGGAGCAGTTTCATTGTTCCAGACTGTGTAAAAACTTTGCTGATTAGCACCCTACTTCGTTAAACGGCACTGTCAGCGTTTGTGGCCATCTTCTGCCATATCCGAAACAACATTGGCCTTAAGTTGGCGGAATTGTGGTGCGTTTGTGTGAAAATTCACTTGACGGTCTTCCACTGCGCGTGCTTAAGCGCTCCCTTTTACAACTTTAGAGAACAAAACTGACAAACTTTCCAAGAACAAGCAGCCAAATGTCACTGCTGTTCCGGAAGGTGTTTGATTTATGGACACGTGCGCCGTGGTGGTGCTATATCTGCATCGAGCTGTTGGGCCGTCCAGGCAAAAGTTTCCTCCAGCACCGGAACTTTCCATCGCAGTCATTGAACGGACGTTTTATTCATGAATGCACAGTTTTGTTAGACGACTTTAACGATGGTTTACAATACCAGGTTAACTTTCTCCTGGGGGTCATGATGGATGCCGTAACAGCGGTTCAACGAGCGTTGACCCTTACTCTTAAAGCATAATGCGTGGTTTTATGATTTTTGATAAATTTGTATCCGATGTTTAACGTAGTGGCATGGTACTTACTAGGTCGATCAAGTTCGTTGATTAGATCGTCGGTATCGCTGTATGATCCTGCGACGGTTCCTACACTAACAGTTAGCAGTACAGCGATTGTGGCCAACAGCAACCAAGTCCTGCGAGCGTGCAACACTAAACCTCGCCGAAGTGTCAGTATCGTCCCGGCGATGATTAGTTGACGTATGTTTGCTCCTTGATCATTAACTTTAACGACAGCATCACCGCAAACCTGCACAACGTTTGCCCGCCGCCCCACCTGTTTGGACGCCATTTCCCCTACACATTTGCCTCCACGCCGAGGTGTCATCGAGTGCTGGCCAAACAAACCGATCACACACTGCGTGTGTCGGCTGAGATTGCCTCCGGCGGACGGCCGCATAAATGTCATCACACAGCCCGTCTGATTTACGCCGTTTTCACCGCACGCATTATTTACATACACTCGACAGCGCGACAATTTTCACCTTCCGGACGATCCGCCGTTTAGCATTTTTCTTACAACCTTCACACTTCGCTAGCACCTGTCACTTTCTACCGAATGGAACTGGCGGCTAGAAAACGGAGCCTTCCCGCGGGCCGTTCCATGCTTCCGGTCACAACTTTTACCGGCATACTTTTCAAACGAGGGTACCAATTTGTGGCCACCACCTTCCCTCGAGGTCGTTTCGAGAGAAACAATGATTCGTTTCTCGAACGCTTCCTGGTTGCGTTGGCCCACTGCCCCGGCTCCGCTTAGTCGCTAGCCAGTGGGACGAGCCTTCCGAAATTGATGTTTATTCTCCTGTCATGTCTTCAACCTACGCCGGGCCATTGCAGCGTGGTACAGGTCCTGAAGTTCTTCTCTCCGTCCCGGTACCGCTAATGGATAGCTGTTGAGCTGTCAGCAAAGGACACCGCGGCGGTTGTGGCGTGCAAGGTTTTTTTTCCTCTTAATATTTCGAGTCACCGGGTCCAGCTGGAAAAGAGGATAAAGGACGAAATCGCATTAGAATAATGAGATAGTGAGATAAAACTGGCGCAAAGAAAAACCCTCGAAGATGCACAAAACACTGGATAACGGGCGCTGTCACTGGCATGGTACTAAGACAATCCTGATAACACTTCATAGTCATGCAAAAATTATTTGCTTTCTTTTCTATGGCGAGATACTCTACAGAGTGTTGTGAATAGCAAAACGGCTAAAACTGGGAGAAAAATGATAATAATATATTCATGCGGTACCGGCAATAATTTTATCAATGCTGCAATGCTCCATCCTATTTCAGTTGCATTGTTATCGTAATAATGACTAATCGTCGTCGTGCATAATTTCACAATCAAATTACGTTAAGTAGCAGACACATAAGTATCCCATTTATACAATGTATACAAAGGCGCGAATCCTTAGGTGATTGCAAAATTATTCTTCCAACCAGAAAACCATTACTTTGGCTCAAATGACCAAACATGACAGGTTCTCTAATTTACACACCGTTGCAGAACGACATTTACAGTGCCCTTTAAACATTCGCAGCAACACGTTCGGCAACGTTTTATGATAATTTTGCTCAAAAGTATTTTCTTCCCTTTGCAAACTCGATTGTACCATAAAAGTCCTTCCGACACTGTCGGCTTTCTTCTTTTCGACAAACGACGATCTTTCGCCTCTTTCCATCAAATGATCGTAATTAGGTTTGTCACACTCCCGGGCGTTACGGAAAATTCCTTACGCCTGTCGCGTGAATGTTTCTGGCGATGGCCTCGGGGGCGGTGGTTGTGACTTTTTCCCCAATGACCCCGGGCCATTCCTTAACCGTTGCTTCGTGAAATAGATTATTCATGAGCGGCCGTCCCGAAAGCGACACAAGTTTACGCAGCGGCCCGGTTCGGAAAAGCGTAACGAATCAATTGCGGTGACTTGTTCATGAAACTGTTACCACTCGTGATTTTGTCTAAAATTGCTCTCTGTGGCAAAAATAACAGCATCGCATTGCGTTCGCCCAACGGTGGCATAGTTTCCCCTGGTGAGTTGTCTCTCGCTGGCGCTGTACCCAAAAGAATGTTTGTAATGCTGCCACTTGTAACAACAAATCCACATAAATACGGCCCAGTCCGTTCTTCTAAGAAGAAATAATAAAAGACAGCAAATCCCCGAATAAAGCTTCCCGCAGAGAAACATTGGCCGGCGAACCTCGGCACAGCGTAATATATTCATGAAGCCGGTTTGATTTTATGTTGCTCCTTTGTGGGTGATTTTGCCGCTTTCTTAATTGTACCGCAGTATCCATTGAACCATTAGCCCAGCAAATGGCCCTGAAATAAGCTTGAAATCAATTTGTGCCGAATCAGAACTTGTGTATTTGGTAGGACAATTTCTTTCCATGTCGATCAATTATTGCTACAACTTGTTGTTTTAAAGACGAATTTGCCTTTAAGTATCAAAATATCACTTTGAATAGCTTACAGCTGTACACACAATCCGTAGAAAGTAGTACAATGATCCCTAAAGTATCTAAGATTCATCGGCATTAGCAACAGAAAGGAGCAATTCATGCATCTAAAGTAATAAAACAGTACACGAAACGTCATGTTGCCAAATGTTTATCGCAGTTCAGGAAAGTGTATCGGATACATGTTACCTCATCCTACAGCAATGTCAACGGCTACAAAAAATGGCAATAAAACTATCGTTTGTCGCACAGTTCGGTGCGGGAAATGGCACCAGCCATTACCGAAGCACCTACACAGATGGCCAACAAGCACAAGAAACTCTAGTCTGGAATAAGTTCCTACACTGATCACTATCGTTATGATTGCAATTAAACGATTATGGGCCACACTTCGCAATGTCCGTCTCGGTGGGCGGGGCAGCAAAAAAAAGGTCCTCCAACATCACTTCGATTGGCTTCCGGAACCGAAGTTCTTCGAGAATGTGTTTTATAGAGCAGCCACTCGTGTTACCGAATATCTAGGACAATCCCTGTTGAGGCAGCGACATGAAGTGGGCAACTACCGAAGCAAAAACATCGCAGACAACATGTTGTTTCCTGGCTATCTCCGCTGGCCTGATCAGGCCTTGCCTTAGAAGACGTTCATTTGTTAGTGTTAAATGGTGTATTTTTTCTGTAGAAAATCATGAAAAAGGATATGATAAATGATCATTTGAAATAAGTGCTAAGCTGTGATCAGCCGAGCCAAACATTTTCAAAAAACTTTGCAACGACATCTACTGCAGTTTAATCTGGGGATCGGTTTCTTGTAAGATTTGCATATTTAATTTTTCGTTGATCTATCACCCGACCGCAGCTCGGGCGGCATACGTTCAATGACGTAAACCACCTTCGTAAGCCTCCGCAGATACTAACAAACGACAGTTCCGCATCATGCACTGGATTGATTTACCAAAAAAAAAATATATTGCTGACAAGCTACTAGCGCAATGCGTAGCTAGGATGTCGAGATGAAAGGAGTTGGTTTGCACTGCGACCTTTACGTCCTAATCTATTTAGCAAGAGATAAGCACCCACTCAATGCTATTCAAACACATTGTAAATCAAAGTGACTGCGGTTCCAGAGGCGTTACCCATCATGCAAAACAGTAGGATGCGTTTGACCTTATGCCTTTACAGTATATGTGGCGTCAACCAACCCTCATTCGTATGCCACTGGGTTACATTAATTAAAGAGTTATCAGCAGGGATCCCCATCTTTGAGTGCTTTCAGATGTCTCGGTTCGGTAGATGATAATTTTAGTTTATTTGAAGGTTCATACACCACCGTGTTCATATTTTTCGTAACTATTCTAGCCAGAAGAAGCCAAAATTGTTTATGAAATTTAGCAGTTTACATTAATAACTCTTCTAATAATCACTATACCGTAATTGCTAAATTTCAATATCCATGTCGTCATCAACATGCGATCGTTATTCAAGAAATTCAAGTTATTCAAGTAATAATGAAACTAACATATTATTATATGCTTATTGTGAGACATAAATAATTTACAATATTGCCTAATTCTGATATAATGTTTGAGCTAAACAATATTTTTATAAGCAGGCTAAACCGCTTATTCGGTTCCTTTTCTACGCTAAATGTAAAGCGAGCCGAACGTAGCAGATGAATCCAAACGAGGGTTGCTAAACACAGTTATTTAAGAGTGGTTTTCGGGCAATCGATACTTTCAGCTAAAAGAGTTATTCAGATTTGATTCCCATTTCTTCGCTGAATAAATAAATAATGATTGGTTATTTACAAAACACACACCGTTATCCTTCCTCTTTCCTAATCAACTTTGATCAAAGCAAGATTGTGCCCCGAGGGCACGGTTCGCTGGAATTCAGCGTAAGGTTGTGCAAACCTCGAACAGCATTTGATTTGTCGAGAATAAAGTTAGCTTCTTTTTTGGGGACGGAACGTTTTCCATTAAATTCAATCTGACTTTAGTGCGACTTTCGCTGCCAGCCATATTCAATATGACTCTGTTCTCCGTGTTGTGTTGTCGTTATGTTATTAAAGTTCTTGTTTTACGTTAATGGTGTTGATTCGTACACTTGTAAACAATGTGTTACAACAACCCAAGGAAATGAAATACTCCGGCCTTACCGATGGATGAATTTGTGGTCCGTAAAAGTACTTCAAAAGTAGTAAAATATAGTGGCTTTTATAGAAAGTACGATTCGCAACAACATGCAAATCAAGCATAAAGTTGCCAAACTGTTTATGCAAAGCTTGAAAGGACGAAAAAGTTTTCCCTATTCGCAGTCACTGCACGAAATAATGTATCCTTATCGCTAACCAGTTTCCAGTGCTGTTAATTAAGGACTTGAGCTTGTTTTCAAAGTTCGCTATATTCCTATTGCCGTGCACACTTCGTTCGACACTCTCGTCTTGGAGCGAAATTGTTCCAATTAATATCGACCCACTTCCGGTCGTCAACAATCAAGAACAATGACTCGTTTTGTTGAAAGCAAATACTCATTATCATCGTTAGGGTTCTTTTGCTCGCGCACCAAGTTTGCCGTGATCAGCGCAAATGGCAGTCTTATTAACTAGAAAGTAACAAAAACCTACCGAAGCATTTAGTTTCCGGTTGCCGTTAACTGCTCGGAAGTAGGGCGGAGACACATTTTCATACGGACAGTTTTGCACCACGATAATAACCGAATCACACCAGAGCAGATCTGTTGATCTTGGCCGGCCGGCCGGAAGACAAGGACTTCTTTTGCCAGGAAACTTTTACGTCCGCGCCGCCAGATAATCACCATTCATCGGTGGCACATCGGAAAGCTTTTATCCTTAATATGTATCCTTTCTACCCTGCTTTGGCCGCCTTTCTACACCGCACTTCCGGCTGTGCCCGGGTTCAACTTGATGCACACACACAGACACACCAACACTACCACACAAGGGCAGACACACACACACACATAGGTATGCACACTCGATAACACTACTTCAGCCAGAGAGGATACTTCCACAACTTGGCCGACCAACCATTCCGGCATTCGGATCCCTTTCTGATGCGCTTACGTTTCGGCCACACACTTACACACACACACATACACGCGCTCGCACGGCGGCTTGATTATTGCTCTTTCATTTTCCTTTTCATGTCGCAATTGATTGCAAGCATATTCGTCGTCGGTACACTTTTCATCCCAGGCACACATAACCCGACACGAGCGCACACTTTACTGATTACATAAACACTTCCGGCCCGAAGCTGTGCCCTCCTTCCGACCAGGATGCGACCGGCAGAAAACGGTGTCCTGTGGGCTATGCGACGCAGCGGCAGCAGCAGGCCAACACATTGACGCCATTCAGGACACGTCTGAACCGGGAACCTACCCGCACCGGGAGCCGGTTAAGCGGAGCGCCGTGCCCTGGCGTTGCGGCGTTATTAGCTTTTCATCGCAAAAATGCTGCATTTTCACCGGAGACAATTGTTGAAACGGAGTGAAGCTGCTTGGCACCGTGGAACGACGGATGCTATGGGACCATCCTTTGCCCGTAACTATTCTTTAAAAAAAGGATGCACACTCGACAGGCACGATAGGCCACGAAACGGATTTTCACACTTTTATTCACTGCTAATGGCGCACGAGACGAGATCCTCTGCACTGCGGCCGAATATTGTTCACAAAAACTTCGGTTCCTAAGCGGATCGGCTGAGCGAAGCACACACACGTCTCGGCATCTTGGGTTTTACGGGGGAACTGAACTGAGTACTGAATACTGAATCACGGACACACTGAAGAGCGGCGGCCACAGCGGAAAACTGGTCTTACGAGAAATTATGCGAAGGTATTCCGGCGCTCTCTCGAACGCACGTTTTCCTTCGAGAGTTTTGAGCACACGAGAGCATCGCACCGTGATGTGGAGAGCGATGGATAGCGACCGAGAGCGGCCTTTTAGGACGAACAGCAGAATTCCGTGAGCATATGATGCTGCTTAACCATGAATGCACGAATGAATGTTTGTTGCGGGGCGCACATGGCGAATGAACCATGCACGACCAGCACGCAGCCACGAAAATAGACACGCTTTTAACATGTCGTGATATTGGCAATGACATTGAAAACGTTTACGTTTGTCCATTTAATTATCATACGGTATTGATAGCCTGGACGGCAAAATCACACTAAGCTAAAGGAAACTAACACTAGCGTCGACCACACAAGAGAGATACTTAGAAACGAGCCTTATCTTAAGTTTAACCTAATTGATTTCTAAACTTAAGCATCAATGCCCATCAACAGGGATGCTGCAAGATTCTCTCATTGGTCAAGATTTAATGGAACACATGGCGCTTATTGAAATGTCATCTTCGACGAAAATGAGAAGGGAGCGTTCAAAACAAACACCGAATGGTTGTAAATGTGCAACACATCTGTTTGGGTTTGTATTTACAAACAAGTTTACTGTTGTGACCTGCTCCGGACAAACGAATATGAAACCAAGCGGAATATAAATAGGATCCTGTTAGTTGTACCGTAATTGCTGCACATGCAACGAAGTTCAGAATTGTGTCTGGGTCTGAAGATGGTCCAATGCTCTGACGCTACGAGACCATAAAAGTGAAAGAAAATTAATCTTGCGCATCACAAATACCCAGAACACGATTTTGTTTTCGAACGTCTACATGCAGACTGTAAGCATACCTTCCTTGAACATAGTTTTCAATTGGTAGCACGAATATTTTTGAAGAATCGGAAGCAAGGATTTCACTGGATACTCCCCATTTCGTTCAGAACAATTTATATCAACCAAAATGAGACTAGCTACCAGAAAAGTACCACTACCATTAAACAGTAATTTGTCTTTTTAATTGAAAGTCATTTCACAAATTAGGAAAGCAAATTATCGAATAGTGAGAGGACGAAATGGAGAAATAATTGAGCTACCTAATTCATTGAGCTAATTGAATAATTAAGAAACTGGAGCCAATTTGGAGCCTTTTTTACTCCATCCATATGCAAGTACTTTTTAATGACTACCCTATTTGGCGCACACACAGTTCGTTTCTTCCCACCAGCGCTAGGTGGAGTGTAATTGGCTTTTTTCTTGAACACCTCTTTAAACTCAATGGAAGCTGCCCTCGCTGACATCGACGCTTGGGAGCAACTCGTTGGAATCGTATTTATTTTACGGATAAAGCGGAACATCTTGCCAGCAGAATTGAACGGGTTAATGAGCGGCAACACGACGGGCACCACGGGTTGGAAGTCAAAATTTTGCTAAGCTGTCCGTTAATATGCCATGCAAACGAAACTCGTCATCTGCTGTCCGTTTCGGTGCGGCTTGCCCACAGTAGCATTCACGATTTAGTGTTCCTTCACCGGACCAGACCAAACAAACCCTGACCCAAACACGAGCAAATATGGAATGATTTAAAGTATTTATTTTTTACTTTTCAACCAGCACCGACCACAAAAGGATGAAGCTTTTGACCGTGTGTGGTCAACACTGTTGCAAGCGTTGCCCGTGAAAACACGATGTGCTAATGGTTGTTTGTTCGGGAACGATGATTTAATGATTTCTAAATAACGAAATTTGAATAAGTACTATTTGTAAAAGTTGCTTGTTATTGACAAAGTTACTGAGGTTACTCGGCAGTCTTTTTGACCTCACGTTTCCTGAGAATGTTGAACCATAAATAATAATTCGTGAAGAAATTCTGTATGCATCGTCCAGCATGCATGACACTAAGGCTCAATGATACTATGCCACATGATTATGCAAAAAAAAACAGAACATTTGCTTTTTATAAATGTTTTGACGATTCATTTTGATTTTTCAATTAAGACCTACCAACGAAGAAAAATGAGAACAAACATCCCAAAAATCTGATTGTTTGTGATTTTACTGAAATTGATGTGAAAACCAAATCAGTTTTGCTTGGTAGTATTTGAAATAATAATTTACCTTTCTATTCGTTTCATTTTCTTTTTTCAAGAATACACAAGAATTATGAAATACGAGCTTTAACGGCTTTGTTTGTTTTAATTTTAAGCATCAAATATTAATTTTTTTCGTTCGTTTTGTAATTTTTGTTTACATTAGAATTCTTTTGTATTGTTGTAGTCTGGCCACGGGTGTTCATTATGTTTGCGACGCCAAGGACTACAATTGCACGAAGGCATAGGCTCTCCGTGGAGTTCACTGTGGATTGCTCGCATATTCGTTACTCTCGCGTTGGAGTCGGCTTGTTATGTTGTTGCAAAGACCTAAACCGGCTGTTCTCTCGTGAACATTATCAGTAACCAGGACGTATTTCAACCTGGCCTAGTCTAAACATAGCACGAAAATCAGAGCCTCAAAATGAGAATATGCCAAAAGGTTGTCCGTTTCGATCGGTATTCTCTCCTGCGACACTGTTGCCACATAAAATGTGCCGAAAAAATCTCTCTCAAACTCTGTTCCCAAATAAAATTGTGTATGAGCAACAATAGAGAGATCATGGTTTATGTCGGCTCGGTTTCTCATATTTTCGCACGTAACGCAGAAGCTTTCCAGTCTTTCCGCGATACTTGGGAGGTCAAGTTGTGAGTAAGGTTTGCAGCCAAAAAACGTTTTTCATATATTGCTACGCATCTTTTGTTCAATGAAGGGTTGTCCAATCGTAAATGAACGTACAATGTAACCGATCGAGGAGGTTGTTGATATGTTCATCTTTTAAGTTTTCGTTTGATTGTGTCGCGAAGGTAGTTGTTAAACTTTAGCGCGATGGTTTTGCTTTGCTCAAGAATCGAGAACCGGTCCAGTGCTTTGCATAAAGAAGAATCATATTTGAATTTGTCAAATTCTTCGTCATCAATGTAGTTAAAAATGGGCTGTGCTAATTATGTGCTATTTCAGTGAATTTCCAATAAACTCGAATAAACTATCTAATGTATTTGCCACTTTTATCAGCACGAAATAGTGCTGCAGAGAAGCGATAGAAATTATTTTTTTTAAATACTTGCTATTGATTTCGTGGTTCATTTAAAAGTGCTACGTTTAGATAAAAATGTAAGAATATGTAGCAAATTAAAAAAAATAAGTACAAAAATGTTCTTTCTTAGATTAGCATGGCTCCTCTTCTAACAATGGGATTCATGAGAGGGACTGAAGCTAGATTTAGTTTGAATCAGAAGGAGTGAAAGATAATTGTTCTCAAAATTGTATCGTTAACGAATTGAGTTGAATAAATTTTGAAATAATTGAAAACCGCCCAAACAAAGGATTCCTAAGTCTGAATGTCATTAATTTTTTAATTTTTCAGCGGCCCAGCGTACGAAAAACATTCACTATTAAACAACAATTATTGAAACAATAGCCGCAGGTGTACACGTTTAAGCACCTTTGCGTTGTTAGTAGCCCTTCACATAATTCGTCCTTCCTTCCTTCCTCCGCTCTACATAATGTCGATGTTGCCATCAAGTAAAACATCCTTGGAAAACAACCAACCGCATAATGTCGTAGGTGGCTCAGAAGTAATTGGGGTTAAAATGGTAAATTAATTTCAATTATCTTCCGATGCTTGTAGCCTACACGGCATCGCGGAATTAGCATAGTGAGGTCAAGTTTTCCACGTGGCCAAGAATCCTTAACGGCAAGGTGAGTTACTGGTAGAAGCTGCCTCGGAACGCTGTATCGGTTGATGCTTTTGATATCAGCCTCTGCTTTACTTAACATCGCTGAACGTGAAGTACGTGCCACTTTGGCGTTGTTCCCATGAGTGAGATAAACTGATTATAATTAGATTGAGCTCTAGTTCGAGCAAAACCTTCAATGTTTACACGTACATGCTAAACTAGTTGCGAATTTCGCAGTGGTGCTAGTGTTTCGGTCGAAGCCCTTGGCTATGGAAAATACATACGACAAAGTATTGGTTTGCTCATATTGTTTTATGTTCTAACAAAATCAGCTGGTGAAGGTTGATGGATGATAATCAATTCTTTGTCCGAGTTATAGTTACTAGCCATGAATCTGCAACTCATTTCCGTTTGAAAAAGGCCGACTCATTGCCGTTTTAAATGATGATTATACGCGCCTAACATAAGCAAAAAATTGTCAAGGTCGAAAACTCTTTGATGCCATGCTGCCGTGAACATGCTGGAGATGCTTTGTGTATGCTCTTGCTGCGTCCTTTGCTTTATGTTTCACATAAGTGGAGACTACGCCGCAATGTTAAGGGGCTCATAATTATTCAAGCGTTTAATTAACTAATCAATTATTCCGACTCATGGAATCGCCCAATGCAGTTCACTGCACATTTTCGTCGCATTGACATCAACTAGTCAGAGTTGTTGATGTCTAGCGCGTCCTGTGTGCTACGGAATGCGTCACTGGTTTTTATTAGAAATTATAGCTCCTATCCTTTTCATTCAACTTCTCTTCGTTTGGTCATCATAATTACACGTAAGTAGTTCCTCATTGTAGGCAAATGAGAAGCATTCGTTTGCCGCGTTACGCGTTTGTGTTTGTGCATCCTTGTTTGCATGCAACGCGCACTTCACTTTAAGGAATTCAACGAAATACCTCATTTATTGTTTTAATGTGCTTTTTTTAAGGTCAGTTGAATATCTTCTTATTTTATGATCACTAGTATAATTTTTTAAATAGTCAGCTAGAATTAATACTTCACCTGAAGAATGTTGAATTGGTAAAATCAAAGTTAAGATAATATAAGGAGAAGAATATTTTCGATATTATAGATATACGGTGAAAGCAAGAGCAAAACGTGAAGCACAAGTACATTTGCACACATTCAATTCGACATTTTCTTGGAGATGCAAGATTGTACGCTGTAGTCATGAATGGTTAAAACAGCTCACCAAAGATACAGTGAATCCGACTCTTGTGGCCTTTTATCGTGTCTATCGTGTCTTCAGGAGTCTCACTTTTCGATGCTCTCATACTAACGCTGGCACTGCTCGGGGAAGGCCCAAGGAAACGGCGTTCGAATGAATAATATAGTCCAATTCTCTTAACATCTTAATTGCAGGCTGCATATTAAGTTATCCTTTTGTTTCGTCCAATTTGGCCAGAGAATTCCTTTTCTTTGCAATTAACGGGAATCATTAAATTAGGAATACAGATTTGGAGACTATAATTATATGTTCATTACTGGAAGTAGACAAACGAAGTTGGGTCAGAAATATTACAAAGCATTAAATATGGGAACCTCGTCTCTAAGCCTAAAGAAACAAATTTCAAATCGCCAAGCGCCAAGTCTACACGAACCACGAAATTACGAAATGTCATTCGTTGTCATATCTAATATATTTTTTCCTGGTGAACATATTTCATACCTGTCCAAGTGTTCTACATAGTTAACACTATTCGTTATTTTAAGGAGCACTGACATTTTTTGTATCCGCAATAACATTTGGTTTTGTTTATTATAGTCCACGATTCCTATAGCCAAAATTTTATGAGCGTTTAAAAATCGCGAAACCATCGCAAATCAATGATCATTCTGCCCTACTATTTACTCTTTCCTTTGGCATTGACTTAATTTATGACAGCGTGAGCTCTAGAACCCCCACGAACACACCGAGAACTTAACCCAAAGGGCGAAATCATGGGCTATGCCCGGAATAGAAACCGTCAATTAATTATCGACTGCTAGTGGAATTTCACCCGATTGAAAGAGGCGCGCCTAGCGGTCGAAGCCGGCGGTTAAGATGATTCTTGTGCACGTTGGATTAGTATATTTGACATCAAATCATGAATAATTCTTAGACAAAGGAGCCGTTTCTCTTGACCTTGCCTTTCTCAAAGCATCAACTTGACAATGTTTAACAATGGAGAGTGTGCAGACAAGAATGGAAAATCGTTGCATTAGTGGAGCAAGAGTGCGAGATACTTATTTTGCACACTTTGAACAAATTTTGCGTAATCAGATGATTTCAATTTGAACGGACGAACGTATTTATTATGTATTTTTATTTTGTATTTGTCGTATTGTATATTTTCATTAACTCAAATGATTTCAAACATTGGTGCATCTTTTTAAATAAAATAGTACTCGGAAGGATTTGAGTGCAAATCCAACAACAAATATACTCAAGTAACTTGCACCAAGAGCAATGTTGTAAAACCTTAAAACCCTTTTTCTCGGAGAGTGGCTTATCTCTCTTTGGGAACCTTTCAAGAATATGCCAAGAATTATTGCATACCTACAGCACAACAGTTGTCTGCATCCGTATCGCGGCCTTATTATGCGGCATAACAGTGTTATCGAATTATAATCAAAAGTCAGAATCGTATTGCTGTTTGATTATAAAAACTCGACGCCTTTCCGCTGGTAGCATTTAATAAAAAGCAAACCAACAGCCCGAAGTTGTTTATATTGCAAACTTTGAACTGGCGTCTGCAAGCTACGCCTCATACTGAATTATTTAACAGTTTCTTATCATTTGGAAATTACCGGAAAACTAGAAGGCGTCTAAAAGAAACCCCTTGCGGACGCCTTTGGTTCATTCGACGTCCTTTCGTGGGCAGCGCATCGTTCGTTGATGAAAGTAAGATACATTTGATGATGAGCCGTTTGACGAGAAGAGAAAAGAAGAGAAGAAAAGTGACTCCAAATTTCCTACGTCAATAGATTTGCAATGATGTTTCAGTGGCTGAGACTTATCATAGAACCGGACTAAGGCCGGTCGATTAGCATAGTAAAAGTATAAAACAACCCTATGCAAATTGAAAATTATGATGTCTGAACTGAATCACTTTTGATTCAATTCTTTTAAATAAATACTGACGGAAAGTTTACGGTGTAGATAAAATCAATAAATATTTCATTTATAACTGAGTTCTGTTTTGAAATAAAACTTGTCTGTAACACGGCTTTAACACTATCAAAAATATCAAGGACAAGATAGAACGAAGGTAGGGATGACAATTTTCTTATTCGTTCGGATCCATTATTAATCTCGTTCTCTTCTGTCAGAGTACACTGAAATAGGGAAAATTGTGGCGCTAGCCATGCCCTGCTAAGACACGCTTCAGTTTCATCTAACTGTGTTTTCAATTTAGCAACGCCCGTTGACAAAAGTCATGCCAGCCTTTCCCTTAAGGACTGCTATTGTTCTTCTGCCTTTAGTTGTGGGCTAATAACAAACAAGCCCGGCAGCTCCGGCAGGACACCTTTAACAGCTGCGGGGATGAGCAAAAATTGCGATATTACAGTGAAATTATACCTTTCAAGTCTCAGACTTCAGTCGTTGTCCCATTTCGGCATCCCACAAGCCAAAAATACGCCCTACAGCAACAGGAACTCTAAAAGGTAGAAACAATTACTAATTCACGAATGGAGCTGCTGCTCCTTTTTAATTTAGGGCTCTTTACGATTATGGAACTTGCGGGAAGCCGATTCTTTTTGCTTGTAATTGCATCGCTGCTGTGCCCCGAGGGTCGGTTGTCCGTTCAGCTCTGTTTGCCTTACTCCTTTTTTGCAATGCGGAAACCATCTGATTTTTTTTAAAACCCCGCGTAGAAGACTTGAGGAAAATTGTGCTAAATTAAAATTATACCACAAAACTGTGCTCGAGTTTGTGGTATTTGCTTGTTTACTGGAGCAGGCTTCGGAGATGGAAACAATAGAAATCGGGTGCTGCTCGTTGGGACCGTGGTTCGCACTTTGACATTCCTCTTTTAATCAACAAATTTCGTGACACTATTGAGCGGATGATGTAAGTGCAAAATTGTATGGAGTGGCCCTCTGAAGCGGTGAAAAGTTAAACGAGAACTCATCTTGCGTATATCAGCAAAACTCGAAGACTGCAGCGCTGGAGTGGTGAAGTGATTCTATGAAAGTGATACGAATGATTCACTCATGCTTATAACAATATAGGATGTGCATACACGTAAACTATAAGAATGTAAAAAGGGATCTAATGGAAGTGAAGTTTCAATTGTAATTCACAACCATATTACACAACTTTTTGATATATTTATTATTTTGCAATAATTGCCTTATTAGAGTATTTAGGGTTTATACATTTAGACCAACGCGAGCAGTACACGTTAAGAGAGTGTTATACATTAACATGAAGGTATTATTGTAGATTAGGTATTAATTTATGTTGCGAATGATACAAAAGTGTAAAATATTAAACAATAACATCATAAATAATAAATAATAGAAATAGTTTCAAACAGTGCTTTAGTTTTTTTTCATGCCATATCATTAAATGCCAAATTCCTAGAAAGTATAGTAAAACAGTGTTTGTCTACTCTAAATATAGCTGGTAGAATGTCGGCTGGCAGTGTTGAGACTCATCCATCATCGTGGCAGTGCCAATCTGTATCGCTGAAGGGTAGACGATTTAGCTCAAACTAATCCTGGATATGTTTACCGCAGCGCAACATCGACAGTGATAAAGTTTATAGAGGGATTGTTATTGTTTTGACATTACTCAGCACTGTAATGTTTCCGCGGGGGATTAGCCCACGACTTCGTCGGCGAAGCTAGGCGATGTCTATCCTTTGCATTTTCACTCCCCAAGCCTACCGATGTAAGGCCGTTGTGCAAACGACACACCGCCGCTACCAGATCGATGGTGATGTTCTAGGTTTAGCTGTATGAGTGATGTCCGGGTTATTAGACTAAAGGAAAACTGTTGCTGTTGCAGTTTATGGACAGATTAAACGTAAACGTACGAGCAGCAAGCAACATGATGCTAATTTGGGGACAAAATGTCGGCAAAATAGTTAAATATTGTCAGGGTGAGAAGATACTTGAGTCTATGCAAACGTGACGAGGTGCACAAATCCTCAATAATATGTTCTTGATTACTTTACCATGCTGAGTTTTGCGCTGTGAAGCAATTTTATGGGTTTTTATTATCTGTTGGGTGCACTTTTTTAGATTTATGCCAAACGTTATATAAATCTTGATCTGTTACTTACAACGTTAAAAAGTGTTATCCTAATTACCATACTTTCAATTGTGATACCTGCCCCATTGTTATACTAAATAAATCAATAAATAAATAAATAAATAAATAAATAAATACCGACTACATCTGACAACATCCAATAACACATTCGCATTCTTTTTATTTTTACAAATGCACTTCAATTCTCGGCAATATCAATCTTCTTCACACTTATTTCTATGAACACCTTCCATTAATGGTTGCCATATTAGCATATGTTGCGCCAATGAACCCGATTTTGCTTTCATAGAACAGTACATCATCATTCCCAACTGTCCGTACCTCGGTTGATCGTTCAAATGTGAAACACTCGTCGGATGTTAACCCTTTTTCCGGTGTGTATCATAACTCTACATTGTGCTATTCAAGCCATGCCATGCTCTGCGTGCTATTAAACGCAAATCGATGACATACTCGTAGAGCATTTAGTTTCCAAAACTGTGCTATCCGATGAATCATGCAATCCGATGAGTTAATCAACAAAGGTATTAAACATTGGTGTTCAATGTCCGTTGCTCACGGTTGATGCGATATAGGATCTAGATTGATGATGATTGCGTCTTTGTGCCGTAGACCATCTTATTGATTTCTTTGCTTTCCACAGTTCCATGCGTGATTTGGTAGGCTTGCTCTGGTTTAGAGCGTTGCCGATTTTTTTAATATTAATTTAATGAAATTATTCTCATTATACTCAGCAATCACCCAATCAGAGTATTCCCAATCACCAAAGAGTAGTAACAGCAATAGCAGTCACCCATAGAGTATAGCGTTGTATTAAAACGAAGCTACAAGGTACATGATAGGCTATGCTACATTCGTTTAAGTAGAGGCTCCCATTTCTTTTAATGAAAACTTGAACTGATCCTACTTGAAATTGTCCACTGCAGTACGCGTTAATATTTGTTAATGTTGACTCGCACTCGGCACTCTCTGCGCACTTTTCCCAAGACGATATTTATTATTACGCAGCCATTTGAATTCATTTTCTCACTTCCGTTTCCACTCTTCAGAAGCCATCTACTGAAGCGAGAAGCAAAATTAATAAAGTCGATCTTTATTAGGTTTTCATCGAGCGTCGTGCGGGCTAGGAATCCAATCATTCGACAGGACCAGAGCAGAAACTCCAGTGTCTGCGATAGTACGGCTTCGTGGCAGGAACGCAGATCTGGAAAAATATTGTGGAATGGAAAAAAGACTTGACACGAAGACAAGAGCGTCAAATCATTAGATAAAAAAGCGAAAATAAGCGCCATTACCGTCGTTCTGCAATTCCGCCGAAGCATACGAAAAATAAGGAAATTTTCACTCGAACGAAGATTTTTTCCATTTCCATCTTCAAAGCAGTATCCTTCAGCAAGAAAGGGGGAACGCAGAACCAAATAGACGGCAATCATTATTCATACGCAAAAAATATCATCAGGAAAAGTACTTAGAACACAGCTCATGAAAGTTCGATGCCACCTTTCAGTACTACGAATGAATGATTATTTTCCATTTTCATGTGCAAAAATTGTTCAAACGTAAATTGGAAGGAGTAAATACCGAAACAAATTTAACATAACGATAATGAGCTTTTCATATTCTGGTTCTGGTTTGTTCGTCATGCTGTTCCACCAATGTGCACTATCCTACCAGGACTCTCCGTCACTATTATCAACTAAGATATTATTTCAAAAGATAACACAACAGTATCTTTACTTACTATCTTTACTTTACAACAGTTACTGGCATGATTTTTACCTAAACGTTGATAGGTAAATAACTACAAAATGATTTTTTGTTTTATATAAAAAAACAACTTTGCAATTTTTCAAGAAACCATGATACATCCAGCATTTGCGAAAGTGGTTTCTTAAAATCGACTACTTTTTCCTATATATTTGTTTTATTTATTATCTCAAAAATAGCTCTACGGTTATTAACCGATTTTTCTGAATCTGTCTATAACCAGAATAGAGGAAAAAAGGAAAGGAAAAGCATAGGAAATGGACAATAACAAATTCAGTAACATTCTTCCTCTTACGATTCGTATCAATTTACTGAACTCAAAATGCCACCGTTTCAATAAATGCTTTAAGCGAGCTTTAACTTCACCTAACTTCACCTAAAAACTCATTCATACGAAACCAATCGAAAAACGAGAAGGGTAGAATTATACAATAAATCTAAAATGCTTCTACTAAGTCTTAAATGCTTTAACTAAGTTGATTCAATAATAGTCTTTAAAATGAAGAGGGTTTGATTGTAGATTTTCATGATTTGGTTTATTTGGTTTTATTTGGGAAATTAATTTGAGTCCAAAACAAAAAGAAACTCAACCACCGAAAGATATTTAGGAAGTCATTCCTCGAATAGTTGATCAAGAATATACTGAAACGAATAAAATACATTCTCACTATGCTAAGCTTTCTTGCAACACTAAAGTGTCGCCATTCTTGAAGCAGAACTGCAAAAACATGCAATAAACTATTAGGCCTCGGACATTTCCCGGTGGCCAGCAAGTCACGATGCCACGTTGATCCTCTTCATTACCTTAACAACCCCCAGGTGCACTACTAGCAGCAATCTGGATCTAGGCTGGATAAGTATCAAATTTATTATTAACGCCGCCAGGACGTCGTTAATTTTCGAGCCCCTCGAAGGATTTTCCCTGCGGCAACCGAGTTGGCTGCGGCCACACAACGCACATCAGCACGAACAATGACCACCAGCACGGCTAAAAAGGAGCCATGGACAGAACGATGAAACCCTCTAATCCTGAGCACAAACATGACTCACACCCATATCCCAAGCTGTCCGCTTTCGGTGGCGAAACCATTCATCACTTTTCTTCGGGCGAGCTCGCTGTTTCGACCATAAGCACAGTGGAGACCGCTACGAGATGTGTACATGTACCACGCTGTCCTGCTCCGGTCTGAGCGCTGTCCACCAACTAAACATGCTTTGACTGGCGGCTAGTCGCCCCATAATCTTCTTCGAGCCAGCGGAAGCTTTTCTCAGGTGACTCACAAACAGAAGCGAATCTTCGCCGAGCGCCCGGGACTAATGGTTGCTTAAACGCTATTTGTGCCGTGCGTCAGAGGTTACGAACACCATCCCGCCGTAACATTGATGTTGGTCAGAAATAACGGCAAAGAAACGATTGTACAGTGTAGGGCATTTTGACACAGGACGGTACAGATGGACTGTGGAACCTTGCAGTGATGGGTTTCGCCGTTGATCCAGATGCTTTCGCGCTCGGCGATAATGTCAACTGGAACATGATCAAGGAAACGCAGGATACGTTTGCCATGTCGGCGAGAAAGGAAACGGAAAACGGAGCCTTCGCCAAACCAACCATAAAAGTCGTTGGGCTTCTTTGTACCTCATCACGTCACCTGTCGAGAATACGGTGCAAAGAATAACCTTTGCAGGGTCCAGTTTCAAGTGTGAAATACGCGACGAATTTCTGACATTTGGGTCGTTCAAAAATGCCCGAACCGATGCAAAGCAATTTTCGAACATAACAAAATGGGCAGTCGTTTTCAATCTAAAGCAGGATCTTTTGCTGAGTCGTACTATCAAAGATTTCCAAACGAAACAAAACAAAATCTGCAACGAAATATTTTCTTACAATTAATTCCAGCCAATGGTAATTAATGTCATCATTCTCGCTGCACCGCAAACGTCATATCTGCCAACCAAATACAGTGATAGTAAATGTACAAAATGTACAAAAACTCACAAAACCATTGTAAACTAATTTACTGTATAATGTAAGTATCTGGCAGTGAATGGGTATTTCGCTCACCGTTAATTGATTCATTTGCACCGCAGCCATTTCCCACCGAACATAAATGCCATTAAGCCCGAACTGGTGGAAGTGTTTGAGGGAAGCAATCCAATTGTGCCGTGTCTGATTTATAACCATTACTGACAAACGGATTATCAGTCAATTGAGGAGGAAAAGTGCAAATGATGAAAAACGTGCCGTGAAACTGCACTGTCTGACGATTTCGAGCTGGCTGTTAGAACGCACCAGTATTTGGTTTGACTAACTGCCGTACTAGAAATTCAGGTCAACGCTGTCACGTTATCGAGTGCAAAGTGTCAAGAGTCGATGAAGTTTCAATATGTATTTAAATTACCCACAGAACATTGTATGCATGGTTCGATACTGTTATGTGACCCATATGTTCAACATAACGCTTTTTCGCAGCCTTATTCGTCATTACATTGGATTCTTCAATTATATATGATCAAAAAAATGGTTAAATTGTTTGAAAACGATTGGAAATAATCAAAATAAAACTGCTTACTCATCCAACATAGTTAACGCAAATGCTATTGGATGACAGACACTGATTGCGTTCCTTTTGACCTACATTGATTTCCACTGAAACAGAGTTAAGTGAACTTTGGAGAGTACACAGTTACAGACCACACCATGGCTTCGACGCGGTTCTACTAAACGTGATCACTTGTTTGTTGAAGTTACGAAAAATTTAACTCGCTATCCTTTCTACTCCTGCGCATCCGACCCAACATTGGTGCTCTCTCGCTACCTCTCTCTCTCTCTCTATGTCTCGCAATACCGAAGCCCTAGGGCCCTTCGCAAAATTGCTTCATTTTCCACATTCACTGAGCATGATGTGAAAACGAGCGTAAATTGAACTTTTGAACCGGTAAATATTCATGTGTGAAATTAAATTCGATGCCAGAACAAAACACCTATCGACTGCAATGCTGGATTCACATTCCGTGCCAGTGTAAAGCGGTTGTATGTGTTTTTTTTTTTTCAAAAAAAATAAAACACGAAAGCTTCGCTCTATCTCCACTCGCGAGCAAACAGTTTACCCTGCGGCACACGAGCAGCGTGCGCCAAATATGTTTGTTGCTAGCCCGAAAGCAATGGAAGCCACAATGGCACGTGGTGGAGTTAATGAAATTTCATTATATTTACAATCGCGCTTCAAATGTACGCGTTCCGACCGTTGGCCTGGGTGGTTGTAAGCAACGAATGCAAATACAAATTTAGTACAGTGCCCATGACATTGTTATCAAAATAAATAATACGCAGAGTTCAAAAAACCCACAGCTTCGAAGAAGTATAGATTATTGGTGCCATGTCTAGTTTAAGCAGATGACTGAATGAAGTTGACTTCTGCAGTGATGTGCCCAAATGCCGTTGCCAAATGTAACAAAATTGTCCAAACCGGAACGAGCATGAAAACCACTTTTAAAGAGTTTTCAAGCTGCAGTTTATGCTGTCAGGCTGCAAGTGTATTAAACCTGCCGAAGTAATGTGTGCCAAAACCTAAAAGACTCTGTCGAACGTCATATTTTAATGTCGGCTGTTCAAAGAACACCTGAATTGAAGCGTGAAGTCTTTGCGGAAGACTCAGACACAATGCCAAGACGTAAACGAAACCAACTATACACACCGCCCAGTGTTGCCCTAGTGTTTTAGGCCTCAGAACAGTATATCATCAGAGTGACTTCAACATTACCACCAACGTCAGCGCGGCTTTGCTTCAACCAGCTTTGATGTAATAGAAGAAGTACAATTTGCGTCACCACAAAAATATCATCTCCATCCTCCACTAGCAACTGGCGAAATTGAATTATCTACGCATCCTTCCCTTAAGAAAAGGGCCTCGGAAGTGAAGGGAACCGGAGCGTAATCCCACGTCAGCCATACTTGCCGTTTCCACCTGTTTTAAAGTGAACTCGCAAGAAGAAAGTCTTCCCACCCTGTGGCAAGTAACTCGATACGGTTGGTTTGTTGGTTGGTCGGTTGGGTGGTAAGTTAATTGCATTTAGCGAAAATTGGAGGCAACACAGCGAAATGAGTTGTATCTTGAACAGAGTATCTGCGGATTATGAGTGTAGCGTAAAGATAATCCAAACCTCAACATCGGAACGAAAGAACGCTCAACACAACTTAACGCTTTCGGTTGGGAGCTTAATAGCGTAGTGAACCACACTACGCCCGCAAATTAACAGTACACCACACAGTGCTAACGTATCCCCATTCACGAACGGCAGTAACAATTTATAGTTGAAGTATTGAAATATTTTAGTATATGACTATCTACCACATGTGATTTGATTGGGCTCTCTAATAGTATTTATATAAATTTATTAAGAAAAATAGATCATGACTTTGCTGTACTGTAGTTCAAGTAGATAAAGATATTTCTCTGTGTGGCAAAAGTTAACAAGACGTATACCGATTTGAAACTACAAAAAAGAAAATAGGAAACAGATGGCATGCGAATGTTTTTTTATGACAACTCCTGAGGGAATAATTTCAGCATCGTTAATTCAACCACAAGAAGCTTTTGCGTTCCAAAAGTCCCAAATCTCTTGACTAATTTACGAAATCCCCGACAGTGGTCACAATGTTAGCAAAAGGTCAGTTTTCTTCAAACACATTTAAAAAATGCCCTTAGTGGATATGTGGATATCAACAATACTGTATTTTATAAGAAAAAATGTTTTACGATAAAAACATTGGATAATTCTTTATCATAATTATTTCAGAACTACAACGATCATGATTTACAAACGACAAGAAAAGTTTTTGTTTTATTTAGTAAATCGGACTGGGCCGTATTTATAATAAAAAGTTGTTATAAAACGATGGACTGCAAACCCTGAGCCTATGCGGTATCGAAATAGAAATATTCGAAATTAAATACTTGTCAAACGCAGACCACCGGCGACAGGAAATAATACGTTTCCAGAGTTTGTTGATTAATAATTATTGTCGATTTTGCTAATTATTTCCTGGTCAAAGTTCATTTCTCTTGCCCGCCACCGGCCACCGGTGCGTACGGACGGTGATAATTATGATTATCAATATACAATGTGCAGAATGGATGGTCTAAATGGCGCCTAGATTGCCACACTTGTGTGCCAAATATCGCTGGCAATTATGTGGGGTTTGATTAGAAATTGAATTGAAATGAATGTTGTTAACTACACCAGACGAGCGGAAATGCCCGTCGGGAACTGTTCGCTTTTTGAACACGATTCAAATCATCTCTGCACTTAGAATAAATAGCGAAAACTTTGTAGATGAATTGTTAAATACTCGATACTACTTCGAAGTGCTAGCGTAAAAGTATTGCGTTTGAATGTGTTGAAAGTCTTTGCATATAGATAAATGTGTTCCGTTTGTCTAAACACTATTTTGTTATCGGTCGGAACTATGTTTTGCTATAAATATGTTGCTACTGGGATGAAGTTCGCGGGTATAAAGAAAAGGTACTATATAATGATTGCTTACCACCAAATTGTGATTATATTGAACTTTTTTGGTGCCTTTTTTTGGTTTGGTTTAGCATCTAAAGAAGTCAGATACTATCGGAAATATTTATATGATATGCTATGGAGACGCCTAGTCACGTGTACTTTCGGATTTAGATTATTAATCAAGTAGCATTAATATTTTGCACAATTTCATTAATGTTTAAAGAAGTGATGATATACTGTGTAAAAAGTAGCATTGAAAGAACTTTATAAGTACTTTAATTTTGTGAATACAGTCCTCATGTTTAGGTGGGAAAAGCTACATTGAGATGTTGTTTGTTACCAAAGCTTCTCTAATTTTACTATAATCTTAGCTATCTCGTTTCCATGTTCTGCGACGGCGTCGACACAGAAAATGCATTCTAAACCAGGGAGCCTAAGCAGGGACAGAAACGATCCTATTAAATCCTGTTGCAACTTTACGGTGCACCATTTATTGATTATGTCGACCCAGTTTGGCACAAAAGTCGGTTCCGTGTCTTGGACAGTCGATCGTGTGTTCGTGTGTGTGTGTATGGTTTTTTTTCTACAAGTCAGGAAGACTAGTCATATTGGTAGCCTGTCGTTGTATCAGTGGAACGAAAACACAACGGATAACGAAGGTTGCACTGTCCACTACTGCCACTTCTGCACCGAGCGTAACCGATATCTTACGGCATGATCTGCAAATCGCCACCGGAAGTTCGTGTTAGCGTGTAGTTGCCTTGACCATATGTGGCCAGCTGCAAGTGTCCTTGCGTCCGTGCTGGAGTGCGAGTGGTCTGGGAGCGATTGAAAAAGGTGTTGGCAAGGATCGGAGAGGATTTCCCTGGGCACTGCTCTCACAGTTCCGGCCACCAACGAACGGCGGCTGCTTGCCAAAGGTCTCCTTCGGAGGTCGATTAGCGACAGGAGCGTGCTGTGTGGAGCGACGGGGGCAGGCTGGACGGACGGACGGACACCGGACGACACGTCCGTTGTGGTTTTTGCCACAACGGCTTGCTCTCACTTTAGCAATATTTGGGTTCGTATCGATTGGCTGCTCCAAACCGTCGCAACCAGCAGGCCCTGAAGTGGCCGATGGAACCGCTGCTAACGGCCTTGACGCGGGGATACCCCTGCTGAAATAAGTATGTACGTGTGAAAGCGTTGCAACATGTTGAGAGGACCGTGTAGCTTTCCCTTTCTTCCTTCTCCCCCTAGCTGCGGCCGGCTGGGTCAGCAGAATTTCGTCCCCGAACTGCACCGCTTCTTGTTGATTCTAAGCGAATAAACGGCCAAAGCTTTTTCGGTGGAATTGGCCACTGTTTCGATCGAGTTAGGATACGAAATTGCCGCAATGCAGTTTCGTGTAGAGCGACATCGCATCGTCTGAAGGAAGGAGGGCTCATTGAATTTCTAATTTCTCGTTTCTATCGTCTCCACGCGGGTATGAAGATGAACCAGACTGTGGTGGGGCACATTTATTATGAAAGTAAGCTAGTAAAAACTCATTTATTGCGAACATAACAGAGATTCGCATCTCACCTGGCTAAGAGGGGCCACTCCCACGCTCTAGTCTTCGTATCGTATCTTCAGCATGTTTTTATTTTTCGCAGTGCAAACACCAAGTCCTTGCACTACACTGTCTACCCGTTGGCACCTATTCTCGAACCCTGTGCCAGAATTCAACCAAAGCTCCGTGCATCTGATCGCTTAACACTGTTGTTGGCTATGAATTTGAGCTTCTGAATAATTAATCAGACGCTCAGTGCCCTCTTCGCTAGCACCTCCACGTGGTGGGCACGTCGCTAGCCTTCGACCGAAATGAAGCCAGTTTTTCTGCAACCATTAAACGTTTGCAGTACATAATCTTGGCTGAACAATACCACCGGGGCCGCCGGTGGCTGGTACCTGGTTCAAGATAGCGCGGGCCGCTCTGCTCGTATTTATGATTCCTGAAGCGTAACGGAAAGTACTAAAACAACATGAAAATAAAACAGAGCGCCACTCTAGCGACCAACAACAGCCAGCCAGCACAATATGGTTACAGTGAGCGAGTAAGTGATGCTTCTGCTGTGCTGATACTGCGACATGGGACAGCATCGTCGGCAAATTGCAACGCTAAAAGTCGTGGCACGAGAGGAGCACTTAAAAACCTTCCGCAGAAAGCATCTAAACCAGGCCGCTAAACTACAGTTTTGTGTTACTACCATTTAACCTGAGTATTACAGTGAGCATGGCAAGGTGTACTCCTTTCTTTCTAGAGGGACCACGTCCTACATTGCTCGGTTCTCTTTCTTTGCGGCAGTTTTGCCTTCACACAACAACCCCTCCAGACTTTCACTGGTACTGGTACGAATGGTGAGAAATGGAAAACCGGAACTTGAGAGATAGACACCTCACCATGCGGGTATGAATGAAAATCATGCAAAGACTACAAATGCGAATGCAATGCCTGTCCTTAAAGGTGAAGGTTGAGCGAATTCTTGTAGAAAATTATTTCTCCTCCTCATTCGTCCGTCCGTGCAGTTCAGGACAAGAGCTTCGCGGCCCATTTCCGTTTTCATCCGATGCGCACTTCTGGCCGTGCTCAAACACTGCCTGCACATTGCTCTTTGCGTAGGCCACACAACGGGCTCTTTTGCAAACCTCCCCTTCGACTAATAAAATCCATCACAACAAATTACGGAGCGAGCGGAATTTTTCCAAATTGTGATTGTAAAGCACAGTAATCTTCATTGCGGTGCGAGTATTTCCTTGCATTTCCGGACCAATTTATTACTTTGAACAAATAATTGCTTTGCAGTATCTTTAGTTTATCGCAAACTTAGTGTAAAGCTTTATTGATTTAGTAAAATAGTAACCAATTATTATGCATATATACTTTCATTATGTTATGTACTACAATGGAAATAACGGCTCGTTTTTTCCAAGTTGCCTCCATCCAAGAGACCAATTAGATTCTGCCTCAGGCGGTGTGGAATGTTATGCAACGTGCTTTCGTAGAAACCATTTGTGTTTCAAGACATGGTTGAAGACAAAGTACTCTGACGATTTTACAACGAAATAAAGAAGAACCCCGAAACTACAGACGAAACTGATGTTTAGTCGAATCTTATGTTGTAACGCGGTAGGGACGAAGGGGTCCTTGTTACTGTCCAACGTTACTTGTAATGATGGGCCCGTTCACTAGCAGCCCGAAAGATATGCTACACTCCGCTGGAAGTAACAATTGCCACGGCAACGCGAAGGCCACCGTATCGCCGTATTGTAATTAATGTCGCATAAATTAAGATGCGCCCGTCGTGATAAGTAATTACATTTTTGTAGCTTTACGAAACAGCAGTACCCTAACCTCAGGCCACAGCCTTTTTGTTGTGCATGCAAACAATTTGCCAATTAGTTCCGCCGGCACTGGCACGAAGAGTCGTCGAGATGTTCCCTCTATCGCTGAGTGATGTATACCATGACTCTTGTTCAACCTGTCAACAACTCGAAAACGGGCGGCAGAATCTACCGAACCGTTGACGATGACAACACAGACAACATGTTGCCATTTTGATTTGTTTTCATGGTCTGTATTGTATATTTTTATTACTCATTGCCCAGCGCTTTTTCTGTTGCCGAATTAAAAGATGGTCGCCCTTTCTATTATCGCAGAGCTTCAAAAAGACGCACCAAATAGGGGGAACTTTGTGAACCATTTCGCGGAGATATATCTACGAAATCATGCGGGCGTGATAGCCAGTTGCGGGCCGTTTCCTGTCCGAAACTTTGTTCTATTTCAAAATATTTCCACCGTTTTTCTGTACTTTATCGTCAACAAAATCAACAGACAAAGGGAAAAGGCACTTTGCTGAGCACCACCTACCAACAAGCACGACGACTCCAAAACGATGCTCTGTTGACGATGGCAAGTGACGCGCCCGGAGGATGTATGCGATAAAGCCGCAAAAACCTAAAAAATACCATGGCCAGGATGCCACCAGCTTCTGTTTTATGTTACGATCTAACGACCGTGGCAAAGCCACGTCCAGTGACGCTCATGAAGAATTATACGCAAGGTTTCATTTGCACTAGAAACTTATGTTTGGGATAGGATTACGGTAGCGGGCAGTGCGGCGTGTTTCACCGGGGCTCTGTGTTTCATAATATTTAGGTCTGATAAGACTTTTATCAACTGCTCAGACGGCGATTTCCAAAATGTCGAGAAAATACGAATTTCCCACGCTGCTTCCCAATTTTCTTCCCTTGTATTTACAATCCTCGTATTTTATGACAATATCGCATGAAAAATCGAGCATTCATCAAGTTTACGAGAAAAAAAAATTCTTTTCGCTGTAGCAAGAAGACCTGTTGCACTTGCCTATGCCCAGGTCTAGACTGATAGCTTCGGTTTCGGTTACAAATAAAATTAAGTTGCAACTACCAACTTCATTAGTTATTAATGAAGCCACCTCTACGAAGGTGATATTAAGCGGCATTAGCAGCCAAACAAATGCAATTTTCATGGAACCGAACATGAACTTCACAATCATAATGTTCATCGTTCTAGCTCACTCGCAGATTACTTCATGCCCAACGGTTCCTTTTCTAGAAACCTCTTCGTCTTGAATGCGAAGAGAACCATAAATTAAGCATCATTCACGGAGGACGAAGAAGACCCTAATTTATTTATGGCTTCTCTGTTTTGCCGGACACTTTTGCCGGTGGTAGTAAAAAAAATCACTCAAGCATCCTGGCCATTGAAATGGAAATGACCGCACCGGTGCTACAGCGACGGGGGTAAATTAAGCTTCCTTCGTCCTACGTGAGTTCACAGCAATATTTTTGAGCGCAGCAGTGCACTAATTAATAGACATAGAACAAAATTGCAAGTTACTCAGGAATTTTGCTGTGCACATTTTTAAGGACGAAAAATGTTCACAATTCAATAAATGCCGTAACCGTATACTATGATACCAATACGATACGTATATGACATATGATACGAGCAACATGCACGTTCATGCCGGGAACGGAAATAGAAACGAATGCTAGCGAAATTGGCGTATCGAATTAAAAGTATTTTCTATTCACTCTGATCTTGTGGCGTTTTCTATCAGAATATAGCCACATTGTGTCTGTATTCCTTTCAACTACCGTTGCTCTATAAATACGGCCCGTTGCTCTGAGGTTAAAAAAAGCCGTCGCTCTACGGTGAGCAACAACAGCAGTGCAACAAAAACAATCTTGACTAAAGACCGAAACTGATTTGTTTGTATCCAAAACGGATTTCTTCGGTAGTTTCCTTCCAGATATATGGTACTAAGCGTGCGAGTTCGGACGAAGGAAACCACCCGAGAAAGGCCAATCTGCTTAACATCCCCTGCACCAGATTGCGAATAAGGGGGGATAGACCTACGCTGCTCCTTGGACCGGGCAGCAGAGAAAAAGACCTACGTAAACACAATTAAGCGAAGACACAGCCCGTAACCGAGCAAATCTCGAGCATCCTTTGAAAATCTCCGTCTCTCATTGAGCGGTGGACTCACGGTTCCCTTTGAGGCCGTAGCTGTAGCTCTCTAGTGGCCACCCTCCCCTTTAGGCGATGGGTGAGTTGCGCAAATTGCCGTTAACTAGATAAATAGGCACAGGCCGATGCTCTCTTGTGCTTAGGACAGCTTAACGCACACACAAACACGCGCACACATGCGTCTCGTAAACATTCGCGTTGTTGTCCTCACAACCCCAAGGACGGCAGCCAGAGGCTCGTGTATAGATGAGCCTCGCCGGAAGATGCACCGCTTCTTAGGATATGTTTGTTTGTTTCTCTAGACTGCTGCCCATAAAGCTTTTACACACTTACTCCCGTGCTTTAGTGGCACGGGAGACAATTGGCTTTTCAATTGAACATCCCGCTGGTAGTTGTGGCTGCGGGTTGCGCATACTACAGTGCACAGCACCCTTGCTTTGTCAAACAATAGGGCACGGCTGGTGATATATTATGCAATCTGCAATTAACATGTTAACCGACTTGAGATGAATTATTCATCTACAGGCGAGCTCCTTCCGATTGGAGGGCACGTTTCTAGCACGAGAAAACCGATATAGTGCAATAAGCAGTAAGAATCCACTGGGTTTCACCACTGCCTACCGAAATGACTGTGTTTTTCGAACCACCACAAAGCATAAGATAGTAAAATCAAAAAGTGATTCATTTCAATCGAACAGCATCTTTTATAAATTGATTCTTTCCGTCTTCAGCGGCGCGGGCGGTCATAAATCTGAGCGCAGTCATAATTTTTGCTGACGTTCGTCGGCTAACTCCAGAAATATCGATCCACGCTGTTTACAGGCATAAACATTCCTAGCACGAAGCCGAATAAATCCCGGCAAACACCTCGCCAAATTTAGCCCACACGTCGGACTGCGCACAAATTTCTTCGTTCCTCGGCCGGTCACGGCCAAGCAATTCGTGGCTCGTCTTGTTCGTCTCACAGTAACGGGAGCCTGTTAGCGGGCGGACGTCCAGATTTGTTCGAACAACTGTTTCCTAATTGTTTACAAACAACGGCACCCAATGTGAGTTCGAATTCTCAAAATAAACCTAAAGAAACACGCAAATAACATTCGCTAAAAGAGAGCTCCGCACATGGAACGCGGATTTGGATTCCCATAGTTTGAGATTTTTCTGGACAGAAGGCGAAAACTAACAGTTCAAGAATCCGCTAACACGGTGCTAATCACATTAATTTAAGTTTAACTAGCTCTTTCATTACCAATTGGTATTTAACTGCACTTGCAGTTGCAGCACTGCTGGTCGTTTTACATAGAGGATACATTTTTGTTTGTTTAGGATACATTTTTGTTGCACTTTGTATGCAACGTATTTGGCGGAATTGAAACCCCAGGGAATTTGCCAAATTTGCCTCCACCGTGTAATACGAGGCAGTTCACAAGACGAACAATAACATCGTAACACGAGCCTCTTCCTCGTGTTGAATATTGTTTATTGCATATTGTGGCAATTAAAGCTGCTAGGTAAATGGTTAAAAATGTTCTCACCTAATCACCTAAAATATGTTGACTAAACTGTTTAATCAATAATTATAGCGATATTATATAAATAAAGAATGGTAAACTTTTCAACTGTGTAAACAGAACAAATACTAGGTGTTTTCATTTTTGATTTTCGTTACTGTCACCGACACTAACGGCGACCTTCACATTCACACCAATCGACCAACCATTTCGCATTCATTTCAAAATGCACGTGTAACGAATGTACTCCTGGAAATCAAGCATAAAGCAACTCCATAAATAACTCCTACCGTTTGGGCCTACTTACTCCGGCGAATCTTTGCCCGGTGCAGCGACCGAGCCGGGAGGGCTGTTCGTTTGGCTTCATCGAACTGAAAAGCCTTTTCATCATTTCCAGAATCGGATGAAAAACATTCCAGCTGCCCTTCCCGCCATCACACATAGTTGCCATCATTGCGCGTTTCATCGTTTACCAGCGCTAAAAAGGATTTTCACTACCAAGAACAACGCTGCTGATGCCCGATACCAATACCGAAGAATGTTGCCGGTGCGCTGCCGGAACGAGGAAAAACGGAAAAACTGTACGGTTATGCCGCCCAACAGCAAGTAGCCAATGTCAGTCTAAAATGGTGGTTGGGTGATTTATGAATACATGCACTTTGCTAGTTTTTTTTCCGGTTCTCAATTCAAACGGTTTCTTTCACTACTGCTCAGCGCTACAGTAACTTTAGGTCGCCTGATTAGTTTAATACTAAAATAGAGCTCCAATTTTCACGCTCACCTAGTATCATGTACAGTAATTCTACATTATTTTATTTCTTTACCCACTTTACTTAAGAAAATTTACATTATTCTATTATTATTGAACATAATATATTTTTATTCAAATATCTGATGGCCATTAAATCTATTTACGCACATATTTGAGGTATTTAAGGCATAATTTATTTCTATCTATTTTGTAATTTGTTTCTGTAAGAAAATTCGCCTTATTAAGGTTGGCAAGAGTTTTGAAAGGATGCCAAAGCATCCTAAGATATCCTCTGCGTCTAGTTTGGCGGTCAGTTTGATTTAATACCGCGCGTACAACATCGATATGCATGAATACAATCAAAACTTATAGTATTCTGGTACATTTCTTTGTTTTAAACATTTAATTTCTACCACCTTCTATTTCCATTTGAGTACAGATTCACCATTGCCATTCGGTGCCAGAGCAGACAAGCGCCTCCAGACTCTTGCCATTTACTACTACGGCCAACTAGAAGCTCTTCCAGTCCATAAAAATTATCGTAAAAGAGGTCCTCCCCGATGGTTGGCGTAAAACATCCTGCGGTCCATAAATGAGAGGGGAAAAAACCGTACACATATGTCCTACAGCACCGCTCAGCAGCAGCCGGAAATGAGTCGCGAGGCGAAAAAACCACTAGTCATCGGTGTATGGCCCTCCGTGAAACACAACTGTCGCAAGGAAGCTTTAGCGGGCGATGAAATCACGTCACGCACTGAGCATAAAATGATGTACGGCGGGCGAATGGGACAGGGAAGATTTCCGTTGCATCCACCGTACACCGGATTTCGTGCCAAATCCATCATTCTCTCAAATAAGCTCATTCGTCTTGTGGAACACGTTCTAGAGATGTGATTCTGTAACGCGGAGCGGAGCCCGGGCAAACACCTAGATGACGAACTTCTGGAGCCAGTGTACACCTTTTTACTACCCGCCGGATTTCAGTTTCTTCTGATTTTCCTATTCAAGTGTGAGACGGACGAGCTTTCGCAAGCGCACAGTGACGGCACGTCCTATGGTTTGCAGTTCCCAAGGTTCCAACTTTAAGACCCTGCTACCCTGCGAGCAATGACAGATTTGTGGCCGTGCGCAGTCTGAGTTAACCTTGTTTACCTTCTATCGTCCTGTTTATCTTCTCTCGGAAAACCGCCGAACATGTTAATCGCCTTCCCGCCGTTGCCATTGGCGGTTTCTTACAAACCGCCAACACCTCGAGCGATACATCTGAAACGTTTTTTTTTTTCTTTTCGTGAATCGTGAAATTTCTTTCATCTTGTGTTTCGTCCAATTCCGCGAAAGAAACCCCTCCCCCACCACCCCACCAAAAAACCAACGTTCCTCATCCTCGCCGCCAGTGCCATTAACTACTCGTGATTAGGACTTTCGCAACACGGTACAGCATGATATAGGAACGGCGGACGCGACTTTCACCAATTTCTTTACCAACTGCACGGATTTTGCTTACCTTTTCCGGTAACACGTCTTCCCATTGCCGGCAGTGACTTCGTGAAATAGATTATTCATGAGCATCAAACGCTCGGTGTGTGGTTGGTTTTAGGAAAACTTTTACTACAAAACATAAAAACCAAGTTTGGCCGTTCAGCAAGCGAGAACTTCGGGGAAAAAATCGAATCACCGTTAAAGAACATTAAAGGTGCCTTGTCTTGTTATCTACCGGCTCGGCGGGGAACCACAAAAACGAACCCAATGGGATATAATTTTTCCTGAATTTTCAACTAGCCCCCCAAGAAGGTATTCTGCGGCAACGGCCATAATTTGCTCACATTTTTTGCGCACTGGTGCCTAATGAGAGCCGTGGAGGTGCCCAGAACTGGCGCAGGACTGAACGAGCTGTGGCAGCATCGCAAAAGTGATAATCTTTTGGCAGCAAAGTTCGAAGCCACCCCCAGAGAGGGAGAGAGAGAGAGAGAGAGAGAGCGAGAGAGAGAGTTTTGAGAGTGTGACAAATCACCGAGGACACTTTATGTTTGCTTTTAATAAAAACGCGGCCACGGCCATAAAAACGTAGAATAATTTTTTTTTGCGGTTATGTTTAAGCAGAGACAAATGAAACAAAAAAAACGCATAATTGAGGCAGCTTAGCTAGGGTGCTATATTATCTTTAAATATATTTTATCTGTACACAGAAGCAAAAATTCATCGTCTTATTCGACTGTGACCCAATATAATAGTAATGTTTGGGAAAACCCCAAAAGCTCGTAGAATACAATTTGACTGATTGAAGAAAGAAGGTTCGTTTAGCATAGTCAAAGCCAAAAGTACGGAAGCCGTATCAAACTGTTTTTGGTAGCTCATAGTTATATTCCCGGTAGTGCCGGGGGAACAAGATTCTCACACTGATCCAAAATCTGACACTGATAACATCTCGATTGCGTGTAGTCTAACGTGTCAAACACTTTCGAGGCCGACAAATAGGGCTACTTTTGGCATATCTCATACATTGATGACCGCTGTTATGACTGCAATTAACGACCACTGTTATGACTTCCACCCGGGGGAATAGGCGGGAAGTGATGCTGGAATCCCCTTCTGTCAGTTGCAGAGCAGAGCTGAACATTTACGAAAATGGACACCCCTCCCTAAGCCACAAGAGGACACGTGCATGGGGCTGCTTAACGCCCGTATAGTGCTCGATGTGACAACGCCAAGCATACCGTCGCACATGGCAGCACAGCAGGAGTTTCATGAGCTGATGATGATGATGATGTTGGTACGAGCTGTGTGGCCTCCCGGACTACGGTGATGCTACGAGATATTATTACATCGCTTGCCCACGGAACGGCTGGACCGAATATCGAACAAACGAAACGGCGAGGAAGGACAGACGGAATAAACTCTGCTTAACCGAATTAATCTGATACTGTATTATAGTTGTATTGCTTTATTGCATTTTCATGACCATGATAACGGAGAGTAACGGAGCCGGGTTTCACATATCTTGTTTCGTGATTGCTTGGTCAATTGGAGATTATTATACCACAGGATAGTCCGTTTATAGATTTATAAACGCGGAATGTCTTATCAGATCCGGACCAGTGCTACGTCGCAATAGTAGGCAAAAGGGACACTGGAGTTTACCATTCGTCATCAGTAACTACAAAAGCGACTATGGTCAGCAGGTTGTATGGAAAACTAATAATCAATAATTTTTTTAGTGCTCAGAATAATCATCGAATGGTCGTTTTTATTAAATCTTGTTCGTTGAAGTACAAAGAAACCATATATCATATTTGTAAATGTTGCAACGGTTATGTAGAGGAGTAGGTGTACTTAACACTTGAAGCTTTCTGAGAGCAACTATTTGGTAGATCATTCCGATGCTATCCCAACAACGCATTTCTCACCCAATAGCCACAGTCACACACGTAAACGCACGATGAAAGTGCAAATAATTCATGCTCCAATAGTTATTCGACTCCAGTTCGTGAGAGGAAAATAAAATCCATCCAAAGCGCGTTGAAAAGGGTCACTGTTGTATCACGAACCACCGGCACGAATCCGGCTTGGGCCTTTGATTTTCCGTGCGATTTTCCTGCGAAGAAAAAAGTCCATTCGAGCAAGCGGTGCGGTTCCTGGAATCCGAGATCTTTTCCGAGACCAGTGCGTCCCCGGTGCGTCCAGTGGTTCTAACTTTTGAGGATCCCCCAAGCATCCAATTGCTATTGTTCGCAAGTGCTACTCTCCAAGGATCGGGTCCGCTCACCTTCACACTTCGACGAATACCGTTTCTTTCTTTAAAGCTGGGTGATTTGGGAAACACGAAAAACAGAAACCAAAATCCTTAACGAAAATTCTACCAAATTGTGGTAGTGTTTTTTTTTGTCGCTCCCACACCATTCATTGATGGACACAGCTTAGGCCCTATTGAACGATTTTTACGACACGTGGGAAGTTTTGGCTATCCCAAGTTTCAAGTATAATTGACTGATGGGATAATCCCGGTTAAAGTTGCCCATTGGTGACAACATGTTCGTTTGCTCGTCACGTTAGGTGGCACCCCGTGAGGCTCCCCGTGGTTCGGGATGTGAGTTTAAATGGTTCGAAAAGAGGCATTTCACCGTCAGGGTAGTAGATGTTTCAAAAGACACTAAGACGGGATTTAGTTTACCAAAGGAGTTTTTTGCCAGTGAGTGTGAAACCTTTTACGGTAGCTGCGGCCGTGTGCTTTGGCGAACGAGGTTTTGTAACAGCAAAAAACGCTTGAGAGCTTCCAAATTGAAGGGTCTTAAGCAATAAGTTCAATAAGTAATCATCACTGTTTATAAGGTTGTTTATCTTCCAAGCGTATTAACTTCTACAGTAATCTCCGTGTTATTGAATTGAAATTACTCCGAAGCAACTCATCAACTCAACAATACAGCGGACTCTATTTTCTCCAATCGTTGTACATTATTCACTGCTGACGTTGGATCCCACGACTGACAAGATTTGATGGCAAACCCTGTTAAACATAATCATATGTTCGATTCTGAAAATCGGTATGTAGAACAAGACGTTCTCTCGGCTCCCCGTCAGATGGTGCCGGAATGGCTATGACCATCTATACCCAAGTCTTTTGTTATGCTGCAATCCCTTCTACTTCTATGTCTCTCACGCTCCCTAGTCCAGTTTTACGAAACTCACCAGTTACCAGATTTGGGGACAATTCGGTGCGGTTCCAGATCGCCGTTCGGCAAACGTTTGCCACAGAACCCAACGACCGGTGTTATTTGGTTATCTACTTGCTGTCCGAAACCCGAATCCTTTGAAATCACGTTCGCAGGCCGTGTGCATAAATACCACCTTCCAGCCGCCCGCAGAACCACGGTGCCCACCTGTGCGCTCGCGCCCACCAGCATCACGTAACGCAGACGAGGATACGGGCCGCACATACATATGATGACCGTCGAAGACCGTTGGCAGCGGCAGAACTACTGGCAAACCTAATTATAAATAGTTTTATCACTCCGCCGGGAGCAGCGTTTAGTCCACCGGTGTCACGGAGCCCTGGGAAGCCCGGCTCGCCGTGGGTCGTGGCGATCGCGAAACTCTCGACGCGGCTCGGCCCTGGCTTGGCAATCACGAAAATGTGGTTTCTTGATTGTCCCACATGGCAACAACTTGCGACGCGTTCGCCTGCAAAGGAGTTCGCCTCGGCGCCGGTGGTCATGGTCCCCGTGCACAACATGACCGCCAGGAATCAAGTGACAATTAAAATTAATTTAACGTTTTAGCCCTAATGACTACGAACCCGGTGACAACCATTTGCGGGTGGTTAGCTTTCTTTCGGGCGAGCCACAGAAGACGCTCGCACCACCACCAACGCCAACCAACGACAGCTCTTGCATTCGGTTTTTCGGGACCGAAATAGCCCGGGTAAAGGACCGAAAAATGGCAAATCTACGAATGCCCGGTCGCTCCCATGGTCTAGGATTATTCGATTGTGGCACTGGGGGCGGGCGGACACAAACGGTGCATTCGACTGTGCCGGTGCGCCTACGGTCTGAGGACATTACGAGGTTCCCACGCCCGGAGGAAGTACGGGCTCATAAATCATCATCTTTTTTTACTCATTCGAATCGATTTTCGTTCTACCGACCTGAAGCCTTTTCTGGCACTACTTAGTGGAGGAAAAACTAAAACTCACGGAAACTCAAATATGATTGCTTGCGAAAGGGACAGTCAAGCACAGTCAAGTAAAGCTGCACTAAAGAGCTACTTTGCTGTCCTTCGCTTCCGTCGCGACTGATTTCATACATTAATATTACCCACTGCATTACATTAAACCGTTGAAATTAGTTAGAGTTCCTCAAACCTGTTGTGCACTCAACGATGAAGCCAGCGAAGGCTTCCAAGCTAAAGAAAGTTGAACGCTCAAACACTTCGTCCGAACACAGTCGAAAGGAACTTCATTGAAACCGAGCTCTGCGTATCGAAGGTGAACCCAGCCCGCAACGGCTGTCAGGCTGATGGATCCGGCAATAATTCATTACTTCGTCACGGCCACCAAAAGGACACCGAAGCGACCGAAAGAAGAGGGCAAACGGAACAACTCCCAACGCAACGGGCACTAAGCATGCTAATTTATGGCGGTGGACTACATTTCTTTTGCTCAGACTCCAGTTATGCGCCGTACTCATTTCTTGCCTCTTCTTTGGCATGTGCCCTTAAAGCTGAACCTTGCCTTTGGTTGCCGTTGACAGTGAGCCGGTGCAAAATGGACTCACCCTACCGGTTATGACACCTGAGGGGAGCCTTCGTTCGTCGGCGAACCGGATTTGGTAGAACCGATTCAACCGGCAAAGGTCGTGAACTCAGCGCAGCGGCACTGGTAGTGATTTATGTTTAGTCAATAGTGTCAGTTGATTTGACTTTGTTTGACTTCAATTATAGGCGGTGTATCGACCGGTGCTCGGGTCGCGAACTGGCTGTCAATCAGCACTCACCGCATTGAAGTTCGATCGAAAGGCTCCCGCCACGGGACCGTTTTTCGCTGGCTCATCCAACACCATCCCACTCTTCAGCCCGGAACGATGGGCTCAACAATCTCGCGGCAGCATTAAACTGTTTGCACTATCCAAGTGCCTTTCCCATCCAGATACCATTCCCGGGGGTGCTAATTTTGATTCCCGAAAGCTCATTAACAAACTTGATTTCAACATGTAAACTATTGAAACCGATAAAACAGTGAAACCAGCCCACACGTGCGTGGTGCACACTCGCCGCACTTTACCAGTCCGAACTGGGTATCCTTTTCTGAGAATCTCGTGTGAGCGTGATGCTGGAATTAAGAGCATTTAGGTTGGCCGATGAAGTTGAACCGCTTTAACGGGTAGCTCCCGCTAAAAGCCACATGCACACAACGATGATGATGTGGCTCTTTCACGCCCAGGGCCCCCGAATTTGGGTGGTAATTAAAGTTCAATTCACATAAATCCAGCGCGGCGGAGCGATTGATTTCTAATCACGGCACCGTATCGACACTTTCCGTAATTTATGCTCTCGTGTGCCGAAAACCCGAATCATTTATCGTGGGACCCGCTTGCGTCGTCGTCGCCAAATATTGTGATTTATTTGGGCCGATAGCATTTCTTCCGGAATTACGCCACGCTTGTTTACACAGTAGTTTCAAAGGGACACGCGTCGCTCCTTCGCCGTTCACGCGAAGCGAATTGGAGTGAACGTTGCATTATGTATTGGCGGACCGGGCCATATTTATAGCCACACCGAGTGGGCGGCATTCCGTCAAAGTTCGGCGAAATGTGAAGATTTCCGACCAGGCGTGGGCGACCAGAGGCGTTGAGGGCGCTATTCGACGCCCGTTAGTCACGCACGCGAAAACCGGTGCTCAGCGAGTCACGGATTCGTCTCGTCGCTGCGACTCTCGGCGCACATCTCGGTGTTACGAGAAACGCGGACACACTGAGCCGCAGCACTCGCTGGCTGGGCCTGACGTTCCTGACGATGAGCATACTATCTGGCCGCCGGAAAGGCTGAGCAAACCGAGGCCTTCGAGAGAGTCGATGGACGCGCAGGAGAACGGATGAGAAGACCGCCGGACCGCGATTCGTCTGCATTGTGCCACGAAGAGGGTCCCAAGAGAGAGCTTTCGTTGTTCACGCGCCTACCGCGATATTGGCAGCATTTTGCAGGCTCATGTTTTGTTGCCAACGCTCCTGGTGCGTGGACTTAGAAAAGTATGGTAAAGTGATGTTGTTTCGACCGATCGCGAGCATATAAAACTGTATACTTGGTGTCCTGTACCTGTTCATTCATGAACCCCCCCGGTTCACCTGCGTTCTGTGAGCCAATGAACATTCGACAGCACGCATCCGTTCAGTGTGCCTAAGCTGAACTAACAAATATGTTGAACTACCAAACCACCCTTTGGGTTTAAAGTCCAGTATAGGAATTACTTAATTGGCATTGGAACATTATCCTATCATATCACAACACATACTAGTGTAAACAAAAAGCAACGGGAAACGGTTTCGATTATTGTGGTGCGGTGCATCATTAATTCTTTCCCAACTGACCAAATTGTCAACAAAGAATACTATTTGTGTGTTAGAGTTCGTTCACGTAAAACCGTCAAAAAAACTGTGGAGAAACAATTCTCGGTTTTTGATTCACGAGGAAGTATTTGCATCAAATTTTTGTGATCATTTCGACACTAACTCGACCCATATCGTTCGGCAACTACCGTCTTTCCCTGACCGCTATCAATCAACCAATCACTCAAGAGGCCGCTCCGTGGACTCCTTTTACAGTCAACAGTTGAGATAGGAACCGACAGGAAGAATGTTTTGAAGTCTAGTCCAAAAGAGAAGTTTCGAGACCGTTTCGAAAATTGGAACAAATGTAGACATAGATATAATGGGATGGGCACAAAGTAGGGATTATTTTCATGACATAGATTTTGAAAAAAAGATTTTTGAGTAATAAGGGAATTTCCGATAGGTTTTGGCCACATAAGTATACTAACACATGGCAATTGATTTTTGTGTCACCGTTCCAATCGTCATCAGTTCGTTTCGACTTCGCTTCTTTCAGTAAGAATAGTCTCGTGAGTAGGTTCAAGTTCTATCCGAAAATAAAAGGAAACCGTTGTTGCCATTTTGAAGATAACTCCACGATGCCTCTCTCATAGAAGTTTTGGTCGTTATTGGCAAAAAACTCCAGCAATCTATTTTTACAATCTTCTTTTGATTTACATTTCTCATCATTCAGGAAATTTTGTAATGCTCGAAATCGGTGTCAATCGCTTGGTGCAAAGTTCGGACCAAACGGAGGATGCATTAAAACTTCTCCACCAAGCTCCCGGACTGTCTGGCGAGTCACTAAAGACGGGCGTAACTTTTGGTTCTCCTGGTGAAACACAAAACCTTTCGATCCACCTTCGAACGGTGCAGTTCTTGACAGTAGAGATCCAAATTCAGTATTTGACCATACGGAAGCAACTCATAATGATGAATGATTCCTTTAAAGTCTTACCAAATTATCGCCTTTATCAAAAAAAAAGTATAAAATGTTCCGCATTTTCGCATTGTTGACTTCGATTGTTAACACCCTGTAACTCAGAAACGAATGGAACCAACAAAAGAACTGTCAAAGCATTTTGAGAAGTGTAAAGTGTCAGCATTAAAACGAGCATAAATTCGAAACTGTACGATACTTCACGAGATATCGATCATTAACGGCATCCATCTGGTAAAAAACGTCGATGACTTTTTAGCCATCCTTATATCTTGATGGTACGAAACAAATAAGTTGTTCCATCTCTAAAATATGTCAAGGACTGTGGTCCAATTATGTGAAGTGAATGATTCACACAGCGTACGACTAATGGCCCCGCTTCAGCCTCATTGTTCCATCAGTGTTATGAAAGCTCGTGAAAGGGGTCCTCTCTAGGACCGCTTGGCTGGGGTTTACGATGCTTTGTGCGCGAGCGATCTTCTTTCACGCGGCGACTAGGCACGGCCCTTTAACCTACGCCCAGTTGCCGTAGCACCTATCATCACGATCGTTCAGCGTGTCGGTTGATGCATTTCTTACTGCAGTTCCCGGAGCCCCGGAGGTTTCAGCGCAGTGGGAAAAAAGGGTGTGAAAATGATGGATATTACCCGGTGCCGCCGCAGCGCCAGCGCCGTGGAGGAATGTTTCATCACGGATGCTCGGATAGCCCCGGGGGCGACTTGGCGACTAATCGAGCGGCGGCGAGGCGGGGTTCCCGTGCCCTCGGTTCAACCGATGATGATCAAGTGGCGAAGATAACAAGACTGACACAGAAAGACGATCGTTCTGATCGACGAACCGGTTGATTGATTGCGAAAATCGCGTCCGTCGCTAACGCCGGCACCCCGGGACCGAGACCAGGACCGAGACCGGGACCAGACCGGGGGTACTCGATGGCACATCTATAAAAGTCAGCTCTCCTTCAGTCATCAATAAAATGTGCTAAAAGCTGGGCAACGGCACATCCCGACCGTCCGCTGTGGCCGCCAATCCGGACCGTGCCGGTCGCGTGTGGTCGCGGGTGGGGGGGGGGGGGGAGAATATCGCAGGCCAGTTACGGGACGCCAGGACGCCAGCATGCTAATTTTCTTGCCACTTTAGCCACGGCGAGCGGAACCGACGACGACGACGACCGACGAGAAGAAAGTCACTGCCAGCATGACGTACGACGTGGCGATCCGTGGAGTAGCAAACACATTGGACGAGAAAAGGAAAACCGTTTGCACGAACCGTAAGCGATATGCAATTTACGTAAATTACACACCTTCTTCAACGAAGGGATCTTTTTTTTTGTAGCTCCTGCCGCCCGTTCTGGCATCTCGAGTGCGAGGAAAGAAATTTTATACTTCCCACTTATCTTGCGGTTTCTATACGTTGACGCGTATTGATCGGTGACGAGCAAACGAACTAACTGGAGGTAACGAGGGCACTCGGTGGAACACTCAATGGAATTGTTCCGGAGAGATGTTGAGAAAAAAGTATGATAAGGCTCTGTGGCTCCTGCTTTTCAAAACACTCGCCATACAATGTACCGTAGCGGACCGAAAAATGGTGATCCTAGACGGGGCTGCATTCAAGAACAGACAGATGATACGCTATATTCCCTGAATGTCCTTGCCGAGCCAATAGAAACACGATCTGGAGTCTGAGTGGAACTACCTCGCCGCTTGACCTCGCCGTCGCGTTATTGCGTTCGGATTTCTTAAGCGGGTCCACTCACCACGGACGATTATATCACTGAAATGGGCACAGATTAAATGAAATCGATAGCGGCATTTTTTCAAAGCCACGCTCCGGCACGTCCTTAGCACGTTATTGGCGCCCCGCACTTGCACGGGTCATGAGTGATGCTGGCGCAATAATTACACCACTTGCTCATATAAGGAAACTTCTCCTTAACCAGCTCGCTGTAACAAGCTCAACGGCGCCACCTCGTCAGCCGCCGCCCAATCGAAAGGCGTTGGCGCGATGACCAGACATCCGGCCCATGCGACCCCCGGTTTTTCTCGAAGGTGATAAATGGGGGTTGGAACTAATTATTCGCGGCGTTGCTCGGCGTCGGTCGACTGTTAAGTAGAAATAAAGTTCACGTTAACCCGGTTGCGCCCCGGTTCGTGGATGATTACATTAAGCGAGTAAATCGAGTTTTCTGCATACTTAGGCAACCTTTGCTAAGTCGGTGCCAGCGATGAAAGATGGCGGCCGCGAGCCAGATTTGCATTGCTAATTTCGGTTGTTCCGTTTAAATGTTTGACGTCGACCGACCACCGTTACGAAGCAGAAGCGCACAATAAAACGTGCCATCCTGGTGAGCTTTGCAACCCCTCCGAAAGGGGGTCAGTCGCCAGCAAAACGAATTTTTTGCTGTTTTTGCAACACCCAATGATAAAATGATGGAAAACACGGCTCAAGAAGGATCATCAGCGATTGGTGAGTTGTTTTGAACCACTCCCGATACGCGCGCTTGATACATCAAAATAAGAAATAATTTTAAGAGGTAAACAACTACCAGTAAAAAGGTCCAAAGCGTTTACTCACGGCCTGGAACAGTCAAGAGGTTCAGAACCCCGATGGCAAAAGGCATTCATTTTGTTTTTCGTACCGAAACATGTTTGTCCGCCCAAAGTCCAATTTCGTTGATTTGTGTTTACGATAACAGCCCCATAAATGGTGCTTTTCCCCGTAAAGCTATCAGCGCAAAGCTCATGCGTTTTCCAAACAGTCAAACACGGCACTCAAAACCTTCACTTTGCGAACGGGCGCCTTGTAACGGGGTTGTTTCTTGAGCCAAAATGTTGAACGAACATTTTGGGCATGATGGTTTTCGCATCACTCTATACACGGATCTCAAAGGTCTCAAATGACACTCAGCAAAAAAAAAGCAAAATTAAGCGAAGCCTGTGACATTTTACATCTGCAGCCGGCGAGGATGTCTGTTTTGCGCTGGTGCTTTAGCGTAATGCACACGTACCGACCGCCAGGAGCCGTGTGCATCGGTCCGCATAAACGACCATGCCCCGCAGATGGTGCCGTGGTGTCCGCGCGAACGTGCCCGTCCGGGTTCCGGTCAGGACCGGCCGGGTCTGGAGCAGCGCGCGAAACACGAAAACCACTCAAACGAGGCTCTGCGTGGTCCGCGAATGAAAGTTTAATTAAATTTTAATTTTTAAATAATTGTTTGATTTCATGTGTTGCCGGGTCGGGTGCCACCGACGCAGTATGATACACCTGTCCTGTGATTAACAGTGATAATGGGCCAGTTTTTTTTTGCTCCCTGATCCATTCCTTCGCCGCATCGGGACTCGTGATCCGCGGGCGCACACCGGGCACGTCGGTTGGAATCAGCGGGAAGCGAATGTCATTAAAATATTGCCGATGTTTTGTGGTCAACCCGAACCGTTGTTTGGCCGGCCGTAGGGGGCCCTTAATTGATAATTGATCCTTCAGTAATTCAGGACGGTGGAATGCATAAACGATGGGCGATTTTTCATGATTGATGATCTTTTCAAACCACACACACCCCGGTCGGGGTTAATCCGGTGGCAGCCATTAGAGCGGTAACCAGCTTCTTGTTTCGGTTACGTTGAGGCATCTTGGAACGCTCTTTTGGCCGAAGCAAGGAAACCTCTGGTGGTGGGTCCCCTTAATCCGACGCCAATTCCGAGTGGCCACCCTATTTGCATGCGCCTGCCACAACCCGGCGAATAAATCCGGCCACGACTTCCGGTGCCGGTTGCCCGTCGTCATCGGATTTCACTTGAACCGTCCGGCTGGGGATGGGCAACCAAACTTTGCTGTCATTATCGTTACCGCGTGGGAAAAGTAGTTACCGACCGTGCGCAAGTGTCAGCAGAACCCGGATACTTCCCACCAGAATGGCGAGTGGCAAGAGCCCCTCCCGACGCAAGCGCTACCTGGCGAGCGAGGGGCGAACTTCGATGACGATGGAAAACTTCTTGCTGGGAAAAAGTTGAAAAGTGTTCGGTTCGCCAGTCCACCTAGCACCTTACATGCCAGCTGCCAGCTGTGTTGTCCCGTGTCCCACAGGGCAGGGCTTAGTCGATAATAGAAATTATTTGATTATAATCAGCTTAATTTGATTGGGTAATAATCGTACTCGCTCGCTCCCTCCCTCGTCCATTGGAACCGACGAAAACCGGGAAACTTTTCCAGCTCAAACCCTCCCCCCAGGAGCGGTCAGTCAGAAGGGTTCGAACGGGATCGGTGAGATTTCACGACACCAATTGATCCCCGGCGGCGGCAACCATTTGCGGAGGAAATTCGGGGCCCCGCTCGGTTTCCTGCCGGCCCCGAGCACAAACTTTGACCCACAAGACGCCCCAAAGTCCCGGGACCGCAAATAAAACCAATCGAACGCCGAACGTTGGGTTGTAATCGCCGTTAGTGCAAAGAAAACTATTTAGATTCTAAAGTATCCGACCAACTCCGCCAACGGTTTGGCGATAAAATTCAATTAGTGTAATGAGCGAATGGCACCGGCGAAACCCAAGACTGGCCCGGCAACATCCGGACGTGACCTCCCACCCGGGGAACGGAAGCCGTAAGAATTCAGATGTTGTGCCAGCTGCTGCCGAGCGTAGCGCCAGTTGGCAGTTGGCAAAATTATTGAGATTTTCATCAATCCACCGCCAAGCGAACCACCGACTTTTCCGGGTGGGTGGAAAGTTTTCTTGTGCGTTCGCCGGCGCACACCGGCGAGAACCTGATCTGGTCACGGGTCTCCCTTATGCTTCGTTAGGGTGGTCTGAAGGGCTGAAAGTGACGGGTAGCGACATTGAGCGACTTCAAAATTCGAATCAGCATGCACGACATGGTTAGTCCTGGTGTGTTGCACATGCGCTAGATCCTCACTCCGTTGGCTAGGGTTGCATCGCTTCAGGTTCGATATTGCGCCCGAGTAGAATTCAGAAACTACACTTTATATCAATAGTTCAAGGCTCCATTTCCATTTCTATCAAATGGCCCATGGGGGCTATCCTCTAAAAACTCACCTTGAACATGATTCTAAAGACTCGCCTCATGTCATTAACGCCTTTTGGCAGGCATGAGGAAAGATAGGATGGTCTTTTGACGCAAACTTCGCCATAAGTGTGGTTGCCGCTGGTTTTGAGACGACGTTACTGTACTTGTCCAATCGCCTCCTCTGTTGGACCCTTCTCATCTCGCGCCTCCTTCGCTGAATTCTGATCGCCTACTTGGTCTTTGGATCGGCTAAAAAAGGTAGAGTCAGGGGAGCTGGAGAATTCCTTGACGTGCAGATACTCGCGGAAGAATCCGTAACCCTGTGAGCAACTAAGCCAAGTAGAAGGTCAGCTGTGCATGGTTCAACCAGAGGGATAACACGATGGGACCACCTCAGGTGGCGGCTAACTGAGGAGCTCGCAACTGCAACGTCCAAATCACTTTGCCAGCTCCCAATGTTGACTTGGCCATCGTTATTGGGAAGTACTCAATCCGCTTGCGGTTATGACACTCTCGGTCACCAGTCTGGAAGGTGCCTGCTAGTTCCTGGTGCGCTAATTGTCCGACTCTGTTGAATAGGCGCCATCTCTCGCTTGTGGAGTCATTATGGTTCCTCACCAATGTACGAAGAGCCCTGTCCATAAGAGTGGCGGACATGTGGGTTCCTCGAACGCTGATCTTGGAGCATCACTTCAAGGTACCGGATAACCTTTTTGGCACGGAGATGGAGGGTTTCTGCTTCGAAATCCACCAGATGGAGTCTTCTTCACAGAAACCGCGGCGCTAGTCCATCCTAAACCGTCGCTATGCCACGCTCCAATTGAATTCTTACAATTCCCGTGTCGGCTTCGAGAATTCAACAGTTCGTGTTGACGAAAGCCGTGCTCCAGGGAGCAAGGCATAAGCATCTCGAATAACTTCCAATTCCTGAAAAATGAAGTTGAGCAATCATAGAACCGAAGCAGACTTTTTCCAGACATTACTTTTCTCAGGCTCGCTCAACAGTATGCTCTCAGGTTTCCCGATTCCCGAGAGACCGCGGGAACCAATTCAATTTTGTTGGCGACCGGCGTTGGGTTGGCGCGGAACCCACAACCTCACCCTTTAAAACCACATCGTTACAGAAAGCAACGCAAGATGAACATTGTCTTTGTTGCAGGCCAAAACTGCTAGGCGGTTATAGCCGGATAGGAACAAGTATTCTCTGATCAATCTGTCGATCGATCCAACGAGACCAATAGAGTATCTAACTGTTAATAAAGTTTATAACTATAATCGGCCATTGTCAAATCCCAAATCTATGAGTATGTTGTTGATCCCTCAAAAACCCTCAAAAAGTTCGGTAGTCCTTCGGATGTTGGATCTCTTCAAGCCTTAGTCTCTTAATATTAGTCTCATTCAAGCCGTTGCCATCCAAAACCAATGCAAAGCCTTAGAGTCCCCAATTGTGGCAGACTCAAACCAAACAGAAGCCACCGTTCCACTCCTTACAGCTAGGACATGCCTGCCCAAACAGCAGCGCAGCATCGCCAAGCATATTGCCCGATTAATGGTGTCCCTCTGCTGCTTTTTTCCGTCGTGCGCCCTGCGGCTGCGGGGGTCGTATAATTGACGGGATTAAAGTAAAAAGCCCACAGAAACACTTACACGGCTTGTTGCCCGGGCAAATCAATCAACAAACACTCGAGGCCCGGAGCCCGGAAGAAGCATTATACACCTCCCGGCGAAACACCGGGCGTGTGCCCGGGCGAAATGGGCAAATGCCCGGCCAAAGCCACCCATCGGCCGGGTCCGGGTCCGGGCTTTCCCGGAAAGTTTACGCAACAATCGTTAAGTGATTTACGAATTCATCGAATTCAGTGCGCGTATCGGGAATGACAAGAACGAAATGGGCACACGGTGAGTGTTTTCGCGATTGCTCGTTAAACGTGAAATCATTTGAAAAATGTACACTCCGCGGCCCGCCCGTGGCTGACGCACCTTCGCCGCAGGGGGCGCGCAGAGGATAAATCCCGCGGAATTCAATTTTCGCCGTAAAGCCTGGGCCGGGCCGGGTAATTCGATCAGCGGCCGAACCGACCTGTGTCTTGGGGCCCATGCGTGGCGTGCAGATAAAGCACCGAGAGCGAGTCTAAATACACCGCGGGGCATGATTTCTCCGTTTCGGTACTTTCCGGTCGGCCGTAAGGCTTCTTGCGTTGCGTTGCGCAGCGGAAAGTCAACAATCTTACCCGGGCGCGAGTGTTTATGTTATGCTTTCGGTCTTGCTATGCCCGTCAAGAAGAGGCAACCGTTTCGTTGGCAGGCCTGTTTGAAAGCGGCAGCAGAGCAGCCTCCTCAGCTGTCGTTACGCCTCGTGTTTATGTTTCATTTTCGGCTATTCTCGGCGTGTGACGCTCGGCGTGTGACAACCCGGGCGCAGCACTGTTCCTGCGGCGGGTCCTCTCGCCGGAGTCGCGGTAATCTTCAAATCTCGTTATGTGACCTTCGCCCCGGAGCGCGCCGCGGTGCGTCGTGACGTGCGTGGCGACGATGCCTCGCTCCTGAGGTCACCGGCGCGGCCAACCGTAGGAGGACGTAGGTGTTCGGCAGCATAATATTTAGACTGAAGATCGACGGCGACGGCGGCGGCGCTGATGGAAGTTTATCTTCCTGAGGGACAATCTCACCCAGCGAACGGCGGAAACCGCCGTTTAATCTCGTCTATCCGATTTGGTTCTACTCCGATGCGCTCCATCGGCTTACGGCTCCGACGTAAGGTGTTTTTCCAGCGAATCGTAAAGCAGCTCTCGGGACGACCATTCACAGGACGGCCAGCACGGCCGGCGGCCGGCAGCTCAGTAAATTATTGCTCAATGAGAAGGTGTCTCGAACGGCTGCCGGTGCTGGGTCTGACCTCAACAAGCTGGGCCACTGATGGAAAGTAGCAAAAAGATGGACCTCGCCCGAAGGTAGTTTGTGTAAGAAAAACCTCCTCCCAAGAGCTAGGTGTCAGCCGCGAGGCCCACCGAGGTCCCCTTGTTTTTGGTGCACGAAAATAAAAATGCCTGGATCCGTTGCCACCTTCACCGACTGTCAAGTTGTTATGCTTACGCGTCTCATGCGTGACATGCTTGTTAACATCTTCATTCCGGTTCGCCGGGGCCCGGAGTCTGGCCCGGACCCGGCTCTGGAGCTCGGATCGGGTTGAGCAGCGGGAAACGCGGCCTGCCAGAACAGGGGTGGACGGAGGGGACCGGAAAACCGATTACGCCACGTGCGACGTGCCTATCGCCACCAACCAACCAACCAAGGCGGGCCTGGTCTTCATCGTCTGGTTCCCAATCTACGCGCTGACGAATTCAATCATGAGCACGGGTCTGGAAACGTTGTACTCCGATTAGCGTGAAATGTTATTAAAATTGTTTACAAGACACAATACACCGCATCAATATTCTAAGGCGGGGGCCGCGGCGGGCAGGAGCTCCCGGATCCCGGAGCCAACCGACCCGGACTCCGGCCGACCGAGTCTCTTCTTTAGCCATTTGCGGTGCGGCGACTGTCATGAAGATTTTGGGGCAAGATTAGTGGCGGACGTGTTCTCGGAGCTCGCACCTTGATCGCTTGGAGTTCCGGGCTTACGGGCTTGGACCTCCGTCCTCCGTCTGCCGACGTATGCTCGTAATGGCGGTGCTGAGAATGCGGCTCGGGCCAGGGGCACGATTCTAATTCGAAGACCCGCGGCAGATTGCCCCCGGGACGGACGGGTTAAAGTGCCGGTGATGGTTTCGAAGGATTTTCACTTTCGAACGAACGTTTTCTTAATTGGTCACCGCAGCGACTGGCCGACCTAATGCCGACTGGCACAGTTCTCTGTGGGTAAGAACTAGAAGACTTTATTTTCGTCTCTCTCGCAACTCGGGCGCAAAGACGTCGGGCCATCAGGTTGCGGTGAATCACCACGCATCGATTCGACTGCGGTATCGTTAAACTGAACGCGTCCAATAAATTTTTGAGCCCGTATTATAAAGCCATTCGCCCGGCGGGTAACGTATTGCAGTATCCGTAATTAGATTTATGTTAACTTTCGGTACCAACTGATCGTTGATCTGTTTGTGTAACATTAGCCATTGAGTGCGCGGGGTTGATTCCTCGTTGAATTTTCTTCAAACAACACTACAAATTGCTGACATATTACCACCGGTGGTAGGCCAGTGATGTTAGTTTGTTAACTTTCCATATTCACTTTAGATCACCGAAGAGATACGACTATAGATCAGGAAGTTCGAAGAGCTACTAGTGTCCAGCCAATACTTTAAACACTAACCGTGGCACTTAAAAATAGCAGAATTCCCAAAACTGATCAAAATCATACAAGCTGAACAGATTTTACTCAGAAATCAAAGATAGAGCCGCAGAAATTTTGCTACTGTGGCATCGATACATGAACAATTAATAACAATGGACGGAAATGGAACGCACGAAATGTTTATTCCAGACAGCCAGAAATTAGTCGTGTAAAAAATATGTTTGCCCTGTTTAGGGACCCTTGATAGACACGTAAAATGTTGGCTGTACATATTTAGAACAATCTAAATTTCCACCGACCATGACAATCTTGCCAAAAGCGGGGTTTTGTCATGCGGTTCTTTATACAGTCCTCAGGTATTATTATTGACCAGAGCAAATTCGATTGAAATACAGGTGGTCTTCTCAGTTACTTCAAGAATCATTAATGCCCACATGTTCTCATGGGTTGGCTGGCCTGGACATTACGGTTGAGAGTTTAAAACCTGAATATTATCATTCTCGAGGCACTGCACGAGGTACTTGTGTCCAACGAATAATACTTCATTTTCCTCCATCAAGTGTATTTTTGGTTTCGTCAAGTTTGGGCAACCTTTCGAGTCCTCCAGGTCCAGGGAAGGTCAGTAACTTGCCATAATGGCTTTGTTATTTGTTTCCTAATGTTGATCTAAACAGGGTCAAGGCCCCACATAAGAGAAAAGTTCAACTCCTCATAATTGTAGTTGAGTCCAACAATCCGTCAGTCCAGAGCGCCTCTTCTCAGAATACGGGAGGTTTGAAACCCTACCGATGGTAGGAATACCATTAATTTTTTCAAGTTACAAGCAAGCATGTACAGAAGGGTTCTGATAAAACTTTTGTTGACTTTAGTTGTGCGATAGAAGAGAAATTGTAATGGAAATGTTTACTATACGTTCATTAATCGTTTTAGTGTTGATTTATTGCACCTTTTTTATTTCAGAAGGACGTCCTTATTGAAATTCGAAAAACACAAGTTTCAAGCATCACATTTGTACACAACTTTGTATCACTCCGCTCAAATTCACCTATGGCTGAAATTGAAAAGTACGTGTAATGTGGTATGGCTGTAATTTAATTGTCATAATTTTGCTCTAAGAGTCTAAGAGGTGATTTCGAAAGAAGATATTCTGAAATTTTCAGATATTATTCCAATGGTGAATAGTGATGAAACTAATTGTGTATCATTGATAAGCGATTTCCAGGTTTGTATATAAATGCTTATTCTTACAATTGTCTAGCAAAAATAATGTCCTTAAACGCAATCCGGGCTGAACATGATCCTCCACTTGCTACGCTCCACTGCGACCTCAACAAATCTAAACGCTTTTGTGCCAAATACGTCCGCGCTTGAGAAATGGCCCCAAATCTCATTTTTCCCTGAAAAGTGACATTTTTACCTTTGTCTTCTTCTGTTGTCTCACAATCCTTGATGTAGGATTAAAAAATCCAGCATTTAATTTGCCGTGACAAAAATCCTCACGCCTGCCTAATTCCCGCCTCCGCCCTTCTAATTGAGAACCGTCAGCCGGCGAAGGGAGGGCCAGCGCAATCTTGGCGCCCCCCGGGCGGCATCTTCGGCTCATAAAAAGTGCAACTCGCCGCCGCCGACAAACCCTCTAAGCTCCACTTTTGGCGCCCGCGCGCGCTTAAAAGGTGGGAAAACCACCGCATCAATTATTTATTCCATAACAACACCGATCGCATTGCATAAATTACGCCAATGAATAATAAACAGCCGTAGGCCGTGGTCCGCAGAATCGAAAGACAACGGCGCACCGAGGCGGCCTTTTGGCGCGGCTTTCGCATTCAAATCACAAGCCCACCCGCCGACCGTGCGCCACGTGTCCCTGGCGGTGGCCACGCCTCGAGGCGCAGGATTAGGCCGGTCTTCGTCGCGGACATTCGCCACGCCACGGTTCGGGTCGGTAGCCGGGTCGGTGCGCACGGGACCCGAAAAGGAAATGTCATCCGCCACGGATCAACGGACACCGCCGGCTAATGAGACCCGGGGACCGGGCCCGAAGTTGTTTTCTCTGGGCCGGCCTAGGATAAAGGTGTTTTGCCCCCGACACACTCCCCGGGCGACCTCGGGAAGGACAAACATTACGGTCCAATAAAGCGCGCTCCGGAAACTGTCGCCAACTTTGGCAAACGGACCGGGGGTGAAACGGCGCGGGGCATGGGGCTAAGTGCAAGGATGGCCCGGGGGGGAGGGTCCGTTAAATAATTTCGGTGCATAAATTAGGCCAAGCAGCGTGCCGTTTTTACCGCGGCGGATGATTTGTAATTCCGGCATTCGGCTTCGGATGGGCCGCAAATGAGGCATCCGTTGCGAAAAGCGCCTGCCGCTTGACCGAAACCCTTAGCGAAAGAGCATCGAAACGTCAAACTCTAATCTTCTTTGCCAACTTCCTAATGAGCGGCTTAACGACGATCGGCGGTGATGCGACCATTTGCGCGTGCCGTTGTGCCGAAAGTGTTCCGATTCCTGTTTGATGTCCACACGACATTAGTTCACCGCTCGCCGTAATTTGCCGTCCATTATTCCGGGATTATGCTGCCATTTCGGCACCCGACTTAATGGCTTTCGAGTGGCATCGCCGTTATCCGACCATACGGATCGCACGCAAAACTTTGCCCACTCACGTCACCGCCGGCCGTTTCTTTTGCGAAACAATTCGCTTATTGCGCGTCATTCATTCGGCACGGCTGGCTCCGTTGGTTTGTGATGCAAACGAAGAAACTGAAACCTCCTTTTTGTGGAACTTTTCCCCTGGAAAAAGCTGCTGTTTACTTAAAAAAATCGATCCCCATGAAGCTTATCTCCGCCAAAGCCCTACACTGCAACCCGACCCGACCGGTGGCACTAACGTTCTTGATTTGAAAACTTCATACCCCGATAAAAGGGGGCCGTATTACTTCTTGGGACCCTTTTGCCCATCTTCAGTTCCGTTCCATTTGCAACGGCTCGCTCTATCTGGTCGGTAAGGTTCTAAACACACACACACACAAGCACAGTTCTTTTGCTCCTCATGACCACTCAGCTCAGCCTCAGCCAGGATAAGGGCCCTGCTGAACCCTTCCGACCCGCACGATCCTGCGGTCCGGAGTCTGACCGTGCAATTTTTCTACGTCCAGCGTGGTGTGGCGCCGCCCCCGGGCACCCCACCCGGGGGGTTCTATTGCGAAGTAAGATTCAAGATAAAACCTACCAGCAAGCAAGCAGCAGATTAGTATCGTTCGGAGGTAAATGGTCAATTTACTTGCGTGATGGCCTGGCCCAAACCGGCGGTAGCGGCGGTACCGAATCTCGAGTGCGATAGGAACTGGAACCGCTCCGTTTCACGGTGCAGTGGCACCCAGAAGAAAAAAACCGCAACAAGAAAAACAACAAGACATTCGCTACCAACGCGCTACCCTTGCACGCGTCCCGAAGGACGCGGACCCTCAGGAGAGGCCGAGCGTGGTCAATTCTTGGCCCGAGCTCACCGACACCGACCTACATTCCGGTCGGTAGATAGGATTTTATTTGAATGTTGATAAGTGAAATGCGAATCCTGACTTCAAAGTGCGGGCCCAAGAACGTATGCGTAACGTCGCATCGTCGCACGGATCATAGACCTCGGCTCCGTTGGCTGGTCTGGGAAAACGCGGTGCGTTGCTGCACTTTGCCGGGCTGCACTTTGAGCCAAGGAAGCGGTAGCCAAAAATCCGTTAATCTGTCCGGCCCAATCTTAATCTGGCACGAACACTTTCCGTGCTGGGAGTTGCTAATCAAATGCGATTGCTCTTCGGTGCCCAAAATCACCCAAAAGGCCGAGGGGCCCAAGCGGCGGTCGGGCTATTAGTAGGAAGAAGCAATCATGGTAATGGAAAGAGCAGATTAAAGTTAACCTTTACGTTTGACTGTACACCCACCAAGGCGACTGAATGATTGCGCCCCACCCCCCCATCTGTTGTGGGTTGTTGCACCCGGACCCCCGGATTTTGGGCCAGTGACGATCCCATCGTGCGGCTGCCCCGTAATGGAATTCCACTCTCTGATTGCTCTCGGTTAATGATTGACCTTTGTTCATCGGCCCAGGTGAGATCGGCACTCGACTCGGCGGAGCGCAGCCTCTCCGAGTGTCGTTCGAGTATCTGAATTGCGATCATCAAACGTAACCAGCGGCCAAGGACATTACGCAACGCAATGCTAGAGGTACTGGAGCTTGGTGGGGACCGCACGGGACGTGCTGTTTGCATACCTTCGTCCCGCTGGGCCCGCCCTTTCCGGGCTAGAAGGGTTGGCTGGTTCCCCCAAAGGCCCCTGGTGCCGAACTGAAGAATCTTCCTACACACACACACGGGTGCGAGATTATCCTGGCATGTGGGTACACCCATTAACGGAGTGGCCACCGGCTTCCAAGCGCTCGAGACGCATGTAAATGAGATTTTTATCTGATTTCAGAGTCGGCCACCGGCCACCGGCAAACGATTTGTTCTGGCTTTCGTTTTATCTCCACGCCACGCGTGACACCAGCGCGTTCCAGCGGTGGGCAGCCGTGTCCTTTTCCTTGTGGCAGAAAAGAAAAAAGAGCCAACATTGCAGCAGGGTTATGGGAATCGAGAATGACACTCTGCGAGCCCAAGTCTACCCAAATCCGCCATTACTTTAAGGGACACGGAACACAATTAGCGTTCAAATCCTTTTGACAGCATCAAGAATATCGCATCGCATCTTGAACCGTCGAAATCCACCGATCAACGCTACGCACTCCGGCATTCCGGCGAAGGGCTTCGCCGTGGGCAATCCACTGGACCAACCCGGTCTGTGACGGTGAACTTTATGAACGAATGGATCTGTGCAGACGGTTGGTAAATAATATATGAGCAAAGTTATTTCGACATGTTTTGCCATCGCCACCAAGCGGAAGTCCAGGCCAAAACGGGTACTTAACTTTTTATTACCCCTCAAGCGGTGCGCGCAAATTTTCAGCAATTTATTTATTGCCATCGCCTAGAAACCACACAGCGGTTCCCCTCCTCCACCCCCCCCCCCCTCCCCTACCCTGGGGGTGGTTCCAGCAACCCAAAACGCCCGATTGTTGGGATTCACAATCACTCCGGTGCGGCGCGCTTACCTGCGCCGAGCCGGTGTTTAGAAAATAAGATCGCACGCGGATCGCTTTTACCAGGGTATCCACGCGCGCGCTCCTCGTCCTGCCGTCCTGCCACCGCTAAGGATAATAATGATAAAAAATTTACGTTTCCATTTGTGGTGCTGCTGCTAGCGTTCCTTCCGAAAACGATGATTTTATTTGCGTTCGCCGTGGCGAAAATGAAACGGTCGAATGCGACCCGAGGGTGGGATTTAATTGAAATGCTTCAGGTGAAAGTGGCGCCGTAAAATGGCTGCCAAACTTCTGAGCCCGAGCCAGAGAATGAATGAATGATGATGAACCGGGCACATAACGCTGGGCTTCGATGGTAGCTTGGGAATGCCGCGAACTGCAGCAACATCGTGACGACAGCCAACGTTTCGGGAAGCTGCTAGAAGGCGATTCTACTCCCCGTCACTTGGCCGCCACGTGTTGGCCTTCCGATAGTTTCTTCCCCTGGCCAATAATGGGCGTCCAAAATCTGGATGCTGGAAGTTTTACACAAAAATCTCAACAATCCCAACCAACAGCGAATCGATTCGTGGCCAATCGAAGTACCGCGCGTGCATGTAGCATTAGCGTCAATTATGAATGACGAGCAGCCTCGGGCAGGACGGGACCGGAAATGGGTTACGGGTGTGAATAATTGATGGTCGGGTGATATTCGACGGTCCCATGTGAAGCCCATGTGTGCCGTAGGTTGATCGTAACATCGTCTCTTTTCACGGATGCTCCGCAAATGACCAACCTTGCACATGCCAATGTTGACGCCAATGTTAATTTGAAAAGACAAATTTGAGTAAATGAGTAAACGATTCTTTAAAACATACTTAACTGGTTACTTATTTTTTTTTATTTTGTTTAGTATTTAATTTAATTTTTTATTTAGTCATACATAGAGCCAACAACTTACAGGTATAACACAGAACTAATCGCATCTAATCGACACGAAAACGAAAGCATTTAAAACATTTAAACTCATAAACATCTGAAACAGTTACTTCGGAGACAAGACAGTTAACACTTTGCGACATTGACTAAGGAACTTATTAAAATCAAGAAGCGATGAGAAATTGCTTAACGTACGACAAAGAACATATTCCCCTTTTTATGTTTTTTTTTCTTTTGTGTACTGAAACTACTAAAATAATCCAGCACGTAGCGCGATATTCATTACAAATTGTACATATTAATTAGAAACCCATTTTAATCCAGGCTCTTTAAAATTTCAATCCTTTACCGTACTAGGTAGGACCACTTGATTTAAAACGGTCAGAATAAAAGATGTGCGGGTGGTGTTGGAGTTAGCAGCTAAATTAATCATTAGCTACGCCATTAATAATCGAGCAGAGCAAAATACTAGGGCAAGATGAATTAGTGGAATTATGGGCTTTTATTCAATCAATACACTGTGCCTCACTCAACCGCAAACCCTGATGGGACCTATTTTATTCAGTTAATCAACGCTCAGTTTATATTGTACTATTATTGTACTTTTAGATCGTTACTGAAATTTTATTTATTTATTTTTGCTAGAACAGGCAGAGCCGTATCAGGCACCAACTTAAAGTTTTGCACCCAAGTGAATGCGGTGCAGCGAGATGGATGATCTGCGGAAGAGCCACAAAACGTTATGGAAATGTTTTAATATGAAATTGTGCAAATGGAACACATAAACAAAAATAGATAAAGCTTCCAATGAAAAACGGTGCATCGGTGAACTGTTTTAAGACCGGTTCGTAAAGGTAGCGACTTCAAACAGTTGGCAGTCAGTTGCGCTGGGCTCAACGTCGTTTATTTTTGTTTCTTTGGCCCCAAATGATGCCATCTGTGTTGTAGCATTAACCGTTCGGCATGCCCCGTAATTATAAACCGAATATGTTTATGCCTTCAAAATTATGTGTACGCTCTCTCGTAAGGCCTATTTTCCCTGTCCACAGGCCAACTTATCTTGAGCGGTTGTTAGAAAAAAAGGGTCTGTCGAACATTCCTGACACATCTCGGCTCAAAATTGGAACAACGGCTCCAAAGAGATCGGGTTTCGCCGAGGTTTCAAGACAAATCACTACCATAAATAACGAGGAATCCAGCATCGTTAGGGAAGCCTATCGCTTCCAGACCGTGTGTTTTGAAGCAAAACAAATGGTGCGACCACCAAACCGCCGGCCAGCCAGCTTGGAGGGGAAACACAGAAATCAACAACCTCGACGCTATGCAAGATATCGTATCTGATCTGATTTTACAGCACACTTTTTTCTACACCTTGGTTTACAACGTGAAAATTTCGTATTTACGGTCCACCGTTTCACCGCCGTTCGCTACCAGCACGACGCTGCTGGGGGCTCGCTGGGCGCGATTCCTGCTCATCCCGGCACGCGTCATAACGACCCAGATGCGCCGATGGGTCCCAAAACTGACGCACGAAAACAGTTGGGACGGGACCATCGAGATGGGACCATCGAAACAAATTGGAAAACAAATGACAGTTGTTAATTAAACACTAATTAGAACGTGTGTGTGCACGACGCAGGTAATGTGGCGGCAGCAGCAGCTGGATCAGTTCCGAACCACCTACCACTCAGGCCGAGCTGACAGCGCCATCCACCGAATGGACCAATGCCTTTTCCTTTCACTGGCCGTCCATCGTCTATGCCAATCGTTTCCGTGTCCGACATTCGATACGGCTGAAGCATCGCCGACATGCTCAATGATTGAGAAGGACAAGGGGTCATAAAATAATTGGGTTTATTTCTGGGAGTCCTTTCTACGGCCGAACGGTAACGGCATCGTTTCGTTTTGGAAGGCGCCGAAACACCTGGAGCTGCATCGTAACAATGTTCGGTAGAGGGGAAAATGGCCGTGTACCAGGACTTCTTGTTGGCTCAAGATTACCATACACAACTTACAAGACAAATTCGATCAAGTTAACCCCTTAATCCTATGACGTTCAATAAAGCAGCTGCAACCTTGTGCAACCTTTCTAGTAATTACTCGATATTCACGTAAAACATCCATTGCATTTTCTTCCTCGAGAATATTTTCTTCCTCCGAGACGACGGAACTCGACATCCCATTGCCGGGATTCAGATTTCAGATGCCAGATTGGTGAAATGAAAACCTTTTACCGCGCAATTGATTTATTCGTCCCCGTCATAGGTTCAGCCGTCGCTAACCCATAAATAACCGCTCCACACACACAATCTGATTGTTGACGGCGTTGTCTAAATGTTGTCGCCAAGCGTTACCATTTTCCGATCCGATCGCCTTACGACAACGAGCGCTGTCGCCCCCTCTGCCGCCCAGGAGAGTTGGTTAGATTTTTTTAGCATCGTCTTTAATCGGACTCGGGCTGCTCGAAAATGGCTGTTGGTTCGAGTCGTAAAAATTCCATTCAGAAATCCCCAGCGGCACGGACCGGTGGGCTGGTGGTGCAATCCCAATCTCAATAAAGCTGCTAAAAATATATTTACGTCCTCTGGCCGGCCGGGCCGGGCCGGGAGCTAGTTGAACAGTTTTAATTGCTATTTGATGCCGACGAGAGAATTTGATAATTGACTAATAAATCAACATTTCAAAAAGGTTGGGCCACCAAAGCTGGGGCCGAAATCTAAAAGCAGACGCAGACGGGGTTGAGTTAGACATCTATCAGACAAACCTATTCAAAACCTATGCTATCAAACGTCTGTAGCATTGCGTTGGGAATAGTTTAAAGAGCGATCATTTCTGATGACCAACCGCGCAAATTTGAGGACCAAAGTGTCCCTATCGCAATGGTTGCTACATGTTGCTACGGAAACTACAGCCTACAGCTATGGTGCGTATGGAGTCATCGTCTTAAATGGAGTTGCCCAATCACCTGCGAGGGCTTTCGAATTATTTGATTCGATTTCGACGATTGCGTGAGGATAATGATTTCCAAACAACCTCGACTGTCGATGCAAGCACTCGCGTCGATTCCGTCACGCTTAATTACCCCGTGGCCGTGGCCAGAATATGTTCCCAGCGTTCCCCCGTTGGTCCCGTTTATGTGAACACACAAATCATAGCTTCATGGCCATCATCATCATCATGAGCGCATCCGTTTATCATACCGACTCCGGCGGGCGGGTCAATGCATTCAACAATGCGCCCCACTGGTCCGCCCCCGGGAGCCGGATCCCGGATCGACAACCGGGCCACCCACGTGCCGGGGGGGTCCTCCTGCCTGTAAGATGGCTCTGTAAGGGGCGTTGCGGTTCGCCCGTGCGGTCATCTAACGCCTGTTTGCTGTCGCTCGGTGTCGTATTTCCCGGCTTCTCGGAGGTCGTAAATATCGCAGCAGACTTGTGGCCGCGCGCGGTTGCGATTGTTTGGTCAGAAAATAAACGCAGCTTCCTGCAGCGCACGGCCTGGCCCTGCAGATGATCGGTTCTGGTTCCGTTCCGGCGGCGATCGAATCCTCCGGCACGGCATCTCGGTATTGTTTTTGCTGCTCCAAATGGGTTCCGGTTGTTGATGTTTTGAGTTCGGCACTAGCGTACACATCGTGGGCCACCGCGGCAGTGCCGCGGATTGCCTACCGGATTGACCGGACTGCCATCTGCCACGGTCCGCGAGAGAACCGCGGGCGAGAAATGGCCCTAGCGGTCGATGAGTAATGGGAACCGTTTTATTAAGATAACAGTCCATAAATTAATGGACTAATCCTAATCGACAGTTAATAGATCAAATAAATAACCCCCCGCCAGTGGTTCGCTGTAGGCTTGGGAAATTGGAATTGGCTCGCAATCGGTGGCGAAGACGCGTGGTTCTTCGCGCGGCTTTCGCACATTGTAACTGATAGTTCGTCCGATGTGAAGCAATCTGTTTCAACGAAACTACTACGAAGTGAATGACGCACCAAACTGTGGAAGAAAATATCGTTTGTCTCTCGCACCCCGTACCGATCGGTTCACGGCGAAAATGCGTACCAAATCATGGAACACAGCAACTTTTGGAATTTAATTTGATAATTCGTTCCGTGCCATCCACAAAATGTAAATAGCGGACAAAAACCCGACTCACCTCACGACGTTCGGCGACGGCGAAGTCGCAGGCCGCGAAATGTGTATAATTAAATTACTGGTCGCAATTCGCACGTCTCGAATCGCGCTTCGATCACGGTTTTCGGACCAATTTCACACATTGATTAGCGTGGGACCGCAACCCGTGTGCGCACCGGCGTGTGAATAACGCAAGCACGACGACCCTATGACGTACTCCATCTATTTTGTTTCGACAGCACCTCCTGACATTGAGTCAATGTTAAAAGATGACAGTGACACAACCTCTGGCAGATCCGGCTTTCCACCGCCACGGGCCGGTGGTGCCATGTGGTTCTGTTTATCTAAAGTGGCCCGATGCGCCGACCGGACGCCACTTGACTTATGGTCGCAGCATGATTAATGATTCATCAATGGGACGCAAGGTATCCGGTCGCCCAGGCCGGGACATCTCCGTCCGGGCCGGCCCCAGGCCCGGGCCGGCGCAGCGCAGTAAGTGAATAATAATCGCATTTGATTGATTAATTATTAACCCAATACGGGGTCCCGCCGCAGTCCCTGCAGGCGGCGGGACGGTTCCGACCTGGGGACCGATCGAATTAGCTCGTGCAGAATTATCTCATCATCTCCATCGTCTCCCGGCCGGCCAGCCGGCCGGCGACAGTTCTTGGCATGATACCCAGAACGGTCACCGCGCGAAGGGAAAGGTCCCACACCCAGCGGCCACCTTGACCCAAGTCCGATCGTACTGATGCCCTTCTGACCGCCACCTTCGGTAGTCTGTCGGTAATCCGATAAATTAGCTTCCATTGAGGTGCGTAATCATCCGGTCGACATCCGGTACCAAGCTACCGAACTTCCCACCGGGACCGGGCTTCCACCATTCAATCATGTCTCGGCCTAATGATTAACGCACTTTGAAAGGCCGTCGTCTTTAAAAACTCTGGAACACTGAGAGAAATATGGTGCCCGCTAGGCGATGCACTTGGTCCTGGGCCCCTCTGCGCCGACCCGTAAGTGATGAACGGCTTTTGGAAATAAATTAATCAAACCGAACCGAGCTACTATCGCCGGAGCCGTCGCAGCGCAGGATCGGGTTAAAATGCGTGCCCTTAAGAGGCGACTTCGGGGTGTCTCAGCATCCCAACCACTCTCCAACGTCGACGTGTACCCCGGGCGTCGGGCGAACTTCCTTTCATTAATCTACCGTATCGGTCTGCCGAACGGGGGCCACCGGGGGAAACATCTGCAGCTTGGAGACGCTACAAAGTAATAATTCATCGTTATTTATTTATCGGGACGCTGTAAACAAGATGTCTCGAGCGTTAATACGCGCGGGGCACAGGCAACGCGACCAGCGTGTCCCAGGGCGTACCAGAGCGTAGATTCCTCGTTTCCTCGTAGGTTCCCTCTAGTGAGAGCGGACAACCTGGAACACCGGTCATAATGATAAAATCCAACATCGATAGAGAAACCGCCGGACTTCATCCTCATTCCAATTCATCAACCACCCGGGCGATGGCGATACCCTTTTAGGATGATGAACATTGTTTACACTTCTGCCCCTAAACTAATGTTTCTTTTCTCTCCATCGTCCCATTTCCGGTAATCTGCGTCCGTCGGACGCTATCGGACCACGTGTTAGCGGGACCGCCGAGACATCCGTGAATCGATAAATCATGCACCACGCGTCAAGACACGCACGCGTCCATGAGTTTCTATTCGATTTTCCATAAGCCCGAATTTTATTGATGTTACCGTCGGCTTCTCGGGACTTCTTGGAGACACCTGGAGACATTAAGGGCACCCCCATCGGGAGTTTGTTTTCATCCGGACCAGTCCATTTTCTCCCGAGCGTCGGCAGCCATCTGCCTGCCAGGTGTATCAACTTCTTCGCATTCCGGTAATCAGAGACGTTTTTCGGATCACTGGCCTGGGCAGGGCTCATCTTAACTGACGTCATGGACCGCCAGAAGCTAGACCATTAAACATTCGACAATTTGTCTAAGCCATGTCTGGTAGAGAGTGCGCCATCCGAAAAATTGACACACTCCTTCCGGAGGTGAGGGATGCCGATGATGACGCACTAATGAGAGGCTCTCCAGAGGCAGTTACACCAATTTGTTAGACCGCTTCAGACCGAAAACCAACAGCCGAAAACCGGAAGGCAACCGAAGGTCCCTTGAAGGGTTAAAGGTTGCGAAATAAATTATTTACCAATTTACCTGCCTGTCGAAAAACCCCAAAATATTGGCAACCTCTTACGGGTTCGTGACGATGGGGTAGCCGTGTTCCATTAATATTGTATGCGGTTCTTGGCGCGTAAAAGCTTCAAAAGTTGACACAGCCGCAACTTGTAGCCGCTGACTGTTATTTTAGTTATAATGAAAATTATGTGCTTTAGGTAATGTTAGAAAAAAAACTTGGATCTGCACCGTGCGCGGTCTTGAGCAGCTTTTTCGAGCCGACGTTGTATAAAGGGCGTTACGGACAAAAACTGGTCAACTTCAACTTGACGCATTATTTTTCATAGTGCATCAAAAAATTCTGTACACCTCTCATTTTAAAGATATTTTTGTGTAGTGTGATAAAAAAAAATCGATTTTGACATTTTTCCTTCATTTGTGGAAATGGCGTCGAAACAAGAGGAGCATCGTATTAAGATCTTGCACCGTCAGCGCGAAAAAGCCGAATTACTCGTACGACAAGTTAGCGAATTATTGAATGTGGCCAAACCAACTGTCACCCGTGTATAAAAATTGTTCGGAGCACGTTTGACGACAGTCAGAAAGACTGGATCAGGTGGATGTCGGAACCAGGAGACCGCAAAAACGACGAAACGGGTGATCGCTTGTTTCAAGCGGAACCCTAACCTCTCCGTCCAAGATGTCGCAAGAAAACTGAAAGTGTCGTCTGCAGCCGTGCATCTAGAAACGAGTTTGTCTGACTACCTACAAGAAAGTAGTGACTCCAAATCGCGACGACAAGCAAAACGATCGCGGAATCTGTGCATAGAGATGTTTACGAAATTTTCTGCCTAATGCAGGATGGTGAAACCTACGTCAAGGCAAACTTTAAACAGCTTCCTGGACAGGAGTACTATATTGCAACTGAAAGAAGAAAGGTAGGAGAGATTTGTAAGAACATAAAGCTGTCGAAATTCGCAAAGAAATATCTCGTATGGCAGGCTATCTGTTCCTATGGATTGAGAAGTGCCATTTACAGCGCGATCGGGACCATCAAACCAGGAAATTTATGTCCGAGTCTGTTAAATGTCAAATAAATAAATGTATGTTGCCTTTCCTAAAAGCACAAAGGTTCTTTTCTGTTTTGGTTAGTTTTAGCATCTTGTAATTATGGGAAAAAGGCCATGAAGTGCAAGACATGAACACCGCCAACACGCCAGAACTCCGCCCAATCGAAAAATATTGGGCCATCGTCAAGCGGAACTTCAAAGAGATTCTTAAAACAGTTGTCAGTAAGATGAAATTTAAAAAAAAACTGTCGTTCTGCAACGAAGAAAACGACCAAAAAAACGGCGCAAGTGTTGAAGAAAGGAGTAAAACGAAAAGTTCGGCAATTCGCATTCCTTTAGACGGAAGACTGAATGATATTTTTTCACATATTCTGTATAAAATGAGCTTTCAAAAGAAACGTTACTTGATTTTTTAATCCGTAACGTTCGTAACACTCTTTAGTTGCATGTGAAAAATCAAAGAGGTACGTTACCGGTGCTACGATGCATTAATCAAAGGCTGTGATTTTTGATTTGTACAAAAATTCGCCCCACGTCCGAATGAAAACAAAAAAAACCGGGAAGAACGTGAAGACACATAAATACAGCATTAAGTGCTTCCTCCCGCGCGTACGGGGGACCTGCGTGTACACGCGATGTATCATTGAGCCTTCGCAACATCGCCGCGCTCACCCGTTCAATAGGCGCGCACCCTTTGCCGATACAGCGACGATAAGACACGTTCAACAAGGGGCCCTCAGAGTGTTGGGGCCGTTGCTGGGACCCCGCTTTTTTGGCCAAAAGCCTACCGTATCCAGCGTCGGGGCGCGGGCACAAAAGCCAGCCTGGCACACGATGATGAACCCATAAGTCATCCCATTTGGCGCCACGTGCGGGTACTTTATTCGCTTGCGCGCGGACCTTCAAAGCGGAAGCTGTTCGTAAAATGTCACGATAAATCGTGGTCGCCGGGCCGTTCCGGCGAGCTGGAGCGGCTCGAAATGGCTGGAGCGCACACAACAGGCAACAGTAGCAGCAGCGAAAAAAGTATAGGCCCTCCACGAGCCGTCCACGTGGGGTCTAACATCCACTTCCCAGCACGTGGCCATTTTCAACTTCAACACGTCCGGATCGACAGGGCGCTGTCGTTGGGCTGAATTATCGCAACGCATCGCCGCAACGTTTCGCGGTTGTTAATATTCCGGGGCCGGCCGGGTTCGGCCGATCCGCACAAAAGGAGTGCTTTGTGTGTTGGAGTGTAATGTGGTCTATTTTTCATCGGTTTTTATTCGGCTTCGAGGCATGCACCGAAACCCGGTGCATGCTACCCGGTGGTCGATGCATCCGTTGCCGCTGCAGTTCGGTAAGATTACAACGATGCCCCGCCCCGAGCAGAGCGCGGAATTTGGTTCCGTTCCCACAACCATGCCATGGGTTTTGTGGGTCGCTAGAGCTGGTAAATTTAATTAAAAGTGCCGAAAGCCAAAAAATCATAGCTCATAACGGGCTTTGTGGGGGCTTCGGATAAAAAATCTCCGGCATTCGGGTGAATTTGGGTAGAATTTCTTAAAAACCCAACAAATATCGTGGTAGTTAGCGGCCTGGCGGCGCACCATTAATGCTCATTCATTGCGGCTTACGAGCCATCTTTTTCCACCGTGGTTCAAATAAATATTCACAGCATAGTTTGTTCGATAGCGAGCGTGTGCCACTGATAGCGCCATGAATACATTTTTATCGCAAATTGTCGATCTAAATAATGGACCTCCAATCCAGCCGAAGGGACAAAATAAATTTGTTTCGCGACCAAAATTTAAACAAAATACACACAAACGGGCTGTGCGGGCGAGTATTTACATAAGTTCACTGGCAGTACGCGGCCCGCTCGGCCACAGAATCCTGGGCCATTCATCATCGTCCAATAAATTGTATTCACATGAAGCCGCTCGCTCGGACGGTGGTTGGACGGTGAAAAGCTTCGTAACCGGGACCTTCCGGCAGCGGCAGCAAAAAAGCGCAACCTCAATTGAATCCTGGATTCGCCCCGGCATCCGGCCCCGCGTGCTAGGCTGCGAAGCCCTCCAATCAGCCCTACGCCGAACGATCGAACCGATCCGGACGGAGCGAGTCGTTCCCGAGCTGACCGCCTGCGGCCATCCGACTGTAATGTAATGGCCCGACACCAAAAGGAACCAAAAAGGGGGAGAGCAAAAGCAAAAAAAAAACGTAGAAAATCTGCGCTCAGTGGTCGTCAAAAATTGGAACCTTGCCGTCCGCCTTTTTCCATCGGCGATTATTTCGTTTTGCCCGGTACACCCCCAGCGAACGGTCGCCCGTCCCGGCTTGCACGTCCTGGCGTGGGAAAATTTTGTCCGGTGTGCTTCAGGCCAGGATTTTCCAGGCCCTGTGCACCGCCACCGTGGCCACCGCGACAGCATCATCGGGAAAGATGGAAGGCTCCAGTGATTGAGCGCGATGTGGGATGAAAATGGCAGAAAATTATCGTTTTCCAACCACGGCCACGGGACCCCAACACCGGTTACATCGGCGGCGAGCGCCGTGTTACAGTTTAGGGGGGTGGCCACGGCCAGCTGGCGGCCCAAAAAAAAAAAAGTCGTTGGAGCGAAAATTCGTTGACCGATGATGTCATTAAGGATGCCGCGATAGACGTCGGACGGGTGGACGGGCCAACCGTGTGCCGATGTAATCTGTAGCAAATTTTTCGGTTAAATATTTGATAGATTAAATCTAGCAACGGGCGCCGGACCCGGGCACACTCGACGGTGGACACACCGGAAACCGCGACGGGGGGTGGAGGGCCAAACCAATCAGGAATCATTTATGTTTCGTGCGGTTGCGTGAGCATCGGGAATACGAAATTATGTTAAGCATGGCCCAGCGACCGCTCGACACAGATGAAACGGACTTGCGTTGTGGAACGCGGTAATTGGAACGAACACAGCGTTCGAAATTCAAAAGCCCATTCAGGACCTGATTTCCCGATACACCCGTTCCATCCCTGTTCCTGTAACGGCGTATGTGCGAAATGCATCTCCGTGGCCGTGGCCGGATCATTAAATCCCAAAACAATTCTGGTTTGCTGTCCGTGTCCGGGCGGCGCGGGCTTGCAGGTGTCGTCGCCCGATAGATTTATCGCCATCGGTTAACAATTGGCAAAAAGTTGATTTAGATTTAAATTGAAAAGCGTGCAATGGTGAGCTTCCTTCCGGGTGCCAAAACACCTTGGCACCCGGCGAAGCCACCGGATGCGGCTCTGCTGCTTCTTGCGCAACATGCACAACGGTGGGCTGGGCCTACCCAGGGAGCTCTCCAAGGAGCGGCAGCAACACGACAACTTTGTCGGAATCGATTTAGCTTTCTTCAATTTCAACACTGCGGCCCACTGTACTTGTTCCCGGCACCCGAAGGTAATAGATTTCAAACAAGATGCCCCGTCTCGCTGCCCAGGGAATACGCAGAGTCGGTGGAAGATTTATTTGACACTGATTAAATCGGGAAGATGGGTTTGTTATTTCGAGCCCCTTGGCTTCCGGCGAAAAGCTAGCGAAACCCCGAGAGAAGAGGTTCCCGTCCGGATCACCGCTATCGCCCGTAACGGTAACGAGGATCTCTGGAAGCTGTTATGTGGAATCGAACAAACGGCCCCCGCAGGATAGCAGGGCAAGTGTTTGTGTAACTGAAACTACTTTTGGGAACTGTCCATTGGATTGTCACCGGATAGTGGTCGGTTCCGGTCAAACGGCCTGAGGGGACCTATCACTTGATCACTTGATTTTCAGTGCTCATTTCAGCTTGTTGTAGACGAATGCTTGAGTCTGTTGGCTCTTTCGTTGTTGTTCTAAGGGTAACTTTCAACTCGAAAGGACGCACGATCGAAAGGTTTTACGACTGAGCTCTGGTTCCGGAACCCTTCGTTCGGAAAAAAATCGATTTAAACCTTTAACGCACACACACACGCGAACGCGACCATCTGTGACCGACGCATAACGCCGTACGCCTATTAATACATTATGTGCCATAAATATCGCAATCAGGTATTTTATTGTTCGTAGCCACCACGTTGGGGTTTCGTTGGGTGGCCACAACAATGTCGCTTAGTTCCTACGTGCCACTGTGCTGACATTAAATACCTACATTACCCTCCAACACGGGCCGCCGCGGTCCCAGGGCAAGAAGTATGCCCGCAAACAAATGTACCTAATTATTTTTACGTGACAGTTTGTTTGCCGCAAATGGCGTCTGGGTCAGTGCTCAGGTTCAACTCAGGTGCCTACCGTAAGCGTATGACCCTTGAGGTGCTACAAATTGAGTTGCCCCTTCCGTTTGGACAGACCCCTGGCTGAACGAGGCTATCCATCATACTGCTCAGCCGGGGACCTGACCAACTCATTTGGGGGTAATGTTTCGAATAAAAAGGTAGCATGATTGAAGCCTCCTGCTTATGCACCCAGATGCACGGCCGTAGGACGACAACCCGACAGCCCCATACTTTCACACGGCCATGAGCAACCGGAGTTCGGAGCTCAATAAGTCGCCCGTTGTGCAATGTGATTGGGCAGACACAATATTTCGTCGTTTTGCCCTCCAGACACCAGAGACATTTATGAGCCAAGATCCAAGAGCCCTCCGCCCCCGAACTGGCCGTCGAACTGGCCAATGAAGGTTAGTCGAAGCAAGATTTCAGATCGACTACAGTTCATTCGATTGATTAATGGCACGTGTTTAAGGGGAAATAAATCATCAGTTAATTGTGAGCCATCCGCGGGCGCCCCAAAATCGATGCAGGGCAAAGCGGGAGAGCGGGAACAGCGATACGGCCCGATTGGAGAGGATAAAGATGATAACTGTCATTAATAACCGACCGGTGAGCCGAAGGGTCCCCAAGAGACCGCCCCTGCAGAGCGAGCCGACCGACAATCCTACATTAGCGCTCGGTGGCGCTCGTCGTCGCGTCTTACGGTTAGACATCTCCGACTTGAGGCTCCACTTTTCCTTTGAATGCCGCCGGCCGGGAGTCGGAGGCCACCCAAACTAATAACCCCAAGAAGTGAAGCGCCCAAGCCAAGCAATGATAACCATCGGTCTAGACCTGTCGTTGACGCTGTTTCATTGCTAGCCGGCGCCTGCAGTGTGGGTCGGTCGGGGTGCTACTGTTCCGTCGTTCTTTCCGACTGACATCCGACATCATCCGTTAACAACATGATTGACATGCTTCTCGGTCACCCGGGCTGTCGAAAGGTTCAACTTGCAAAAAAATCTTCACAGCCTCAGCCTCTCACAGGGCACAGAAAGGGGCAACAACGCAAAGAGAAACAAACGTTAGACGGTTTATTTATTTACCAGCCTTCAGCATGTATGCCCAGAGGTTATTTCCATTAAGCTGTTCGTCAGCGTTGGGGTGTAGCGCACTGGACAGAATTTTGATGGCGCACATCAAAGATTTAAATACGTATATTTTTTTTAATAAATGACTAAGATAAGATAATAGATTGTAGATGACACAATACTATGGTCTGATTTTGTGAATATTTTTTAACTTCTCTGGTCACGACACCTGCGTTCGCATTGCTTCGTTTGAACGGTATTTTTCCTATCAAGAAGAACTGTAACATTAAAACACAAAACCGTTCTTGGTCTATTGTTTTGAAAATAACAAAAGTAGTGTCACTCTTAGCAAAAAAACTCACAAACTTATGAGTTCTATGTGTCTGCAGTAGTGCAAAATGCAGTAAGACTGGCGCAATCTATGTGAAAGTCCCGAGACTTTTCAGCCCATGTGTTAAAAAACATTTTAAACTGGCCTGAAATCGTTTTCGTTGCACACAAAAATAAATAGTACTTTGGCTTACGCACCAGAAACCGAAGGTAGAAAAACATTATTAAAAGTACTATTAGTCTTTTCATCAGGTAAGTAAATGGTTGTAAAAATCAGTCAAGTAAATCAAATCCTCTGGTTTTGCGCATTCCAGTTCTAAACCTTTCCGTAAAAAGAATAAAAAGAAAAGAAAATAACATAAATTTAATTTAATATATAAATTTATTATTAATTTATAATTATTTTAATTCGAAAAGAAAATAATATTTTAAAAACTAAATAAAACAATCATAATAATACTTGGCACCAAGAAGATCATTCGAATCAGAAATATTCAAGAAGTGTTCCGCGTTAGGAAGGGATAATATTTTTATTATGACTTCAACTAATTTTGATTTTTTTAGCAAAATCTGACAGTTAAAGGATCGCAAAATCTCCGAAAGAACAATCCTTGATTTATTGCGAAAACGATAGATTGACCCAAAAAAGAAGGCCACCAAGCTCTAGACGTCCAAATCCAATCGTTACGTCTGCTAACGCTTGTTTGTTGCATATTAGTTCCACCGGTACGCTCTTCAAACTCTTTTCGTTAATCGAATGGTCGCCCATAGCGCACCGTTCCCGGCTGGTGGATCGAAACAGATGACCGTTTAACGTTCATCCTTAAGCCCCTTTTGGGGAGGGGAACCCACTAAATCTGTCCCGCTAGAGCAATTTTCACAACTCTCGTCACAACTAATGAAAAAGCTCGTTAGATGCCCCGCCGGCGCGGTCCAACCGAACCCGAAGACATCATTAAACCGGGCTCCGGGTTCCACCGTGGTTGCCCGGGCTGTAACCACGATAACTTTGGGCGGTAAGCTAGAGAATTTGAGTGGAAAAAAGTAACCTGCTCGCCGGGTAATGTGTAACTAATGGAAACGTGCCCTCGCCCGGTGGGCGGGTTGTAGTTGTAATGAAAACTTTGAGGCCCAAATCGAACGACGCCCAATCGATGTCGACGCTCCAGCACCCAGTCGCCGATCGCTCACCTGAAATCAGCGTTTCTTGCTACAGTGTTGGCCGAGGTCCAACCGGTTGAGGCCGCCGGGACCATCTCGGGAGGTAGCTAGGAACCAGGAACCTCGGTCCTCGGTCGCCCCCAAAAAACTCCGCCCTCAAAAACCAGACAATTCGGTTGGGAAAGTTTTGGGCGTCGGGAAAGGGGGCGCTTTTTTGGAGATAATAGGATTAATTTTTAATGCGATGGAATTATTTTAGGATATGCATCCGAACCGAAATTTATGAAAAACCAGGACCCCATTCCCATGCTGGGATTTTTTTGCAACCACCACCACCGCACTGCCGGGGTGCCGCCGGGAAACAATCGGCGGAACGGAGTCTTACCTTTTTGTGGATTATATCGACCAAATCCGGAAATTCCTGTCGTTCCGCCCGGTTGCTTCATTATCACCGCAAACCGTGCCGACATCAAGGCGGAGACTAAACAGCGCACAGGAAGCCGCAAAAATGTTATCATAATAAAATAATTGAATATTCACCAATCCTTAATTCGCCGGGCGGCCGGCGGGGACGCAGGCGATGAAGGGGGCTCCAGGAAAACCAATAATCGAAGGATCGAGATTCCTCCCAGCCGAGCCGGGCCAGCCCGGGGAGAGCTTTGGGAGGCAAAATTGACCTGTTAACGAGTTTGAAATGTTTTCGAGAGCCGGTTCGCCCACCCTAATGAAGGATTATCGTTCGGGGATTGCGGTACGATCAACTTTCGGGCACCGAGCTGACCCCGGGCCTACTCGATGGTTACTTGAGCTTCGCCGGGTCCGGCTGTTTACTCAAGGCTCATGCTCGAGTGTAGTGCCCGTGACACGACCACCGAGGGATTGGTGCGCCTCTCGGACCTGAGCTGAGGCCCGGTTATGCCAAATGTGTCCGACAAGCAAATTTCCTGCCAAAGTGGTCTCGTTGGTCGCCGTTGGATGTTGGTGTAACCGACTCCTGCCAGAGCGGCCGCATTGGACGTGTTTATAGCGCGGAAAAGAAAACTGAAACCAGAAACAAAAATGGAGCAAGATATAATCTTTCTTGAGACAGATCTAATCCAATAAGAGCGGTCGTCGTCTGTCGGGATGCTGGCATTTTTTTTCGTATTTTCCGGAGTTTCTATTTCCGGGACGGAAGTTTTCTGGACAATGTCCGCCGTCCGGCCCACCGATGTGCCGAGGGTTTAAGCTGTTCCGCATTTTAAGTAGTTTAATTTGAATTTTGATATCAGGATTAGGTACGGTTTGGGTGAGCAAGAAATCATAAATTCAGCAGAATAATGCCATCGCCGGCCGTGTAGTTGGCCGTTCACCGTATCTTATTGACAATTATCTAAATGAAACCGGGGAAGCATCATAGTTTGAGGCACATTCAATTATTTTCCCATCGGTGTCCGAATTGAAACAGCCACACGCACCGAGTTCGGACAACGCTTCCCCACCACCGTATGGCCATGGTCGCACCATGAATATATTGCGTCTCGCCAGGCTGCACGCGGCACTAACTTCCGGTTTGGAAAGGACCAAAAGTCGGCCCCGAAACGGTCCTCTGACAAGTTAATTTCTAACAAATCTACGCTCGCAACGCTTCGGCGAGAATGAAAAGTGGCAAACTTTTCCTTCGCTTCCTTCCGGACGTGCTTTCCGCTTTTCCGCGCGCGAATCACGCGAATGCCCGGTACGCATTGGCGGGTGGGCAGGACCCGAGCGCGAAATAAGAGAGGAACCGAACCGGGAAAGAAATCCTGGCAGCTTCCGTGGCGGGTCCGAAAAACCGTTTAATAAAACTTTCGCAACCGGTCTTCAAGTCCGGTCCCGTTTCGTCAAGCGGCAGATCGGCAGGGCGCGGTGACCGAGGTCAGCGGCGGCCCTTCCCCGAGCCCGAACGGGGTTACCATCACGGACGAAAAGTAACGCGGAACACGGAACACGGAAAAACTAGTTGGCGTTGGAATTGGCCACTGGCGGCGCTTCCGTCGTGTTTCCGGCCTCGGTCCTGGCGCGGGAAAAACTCATCCTGACAGGCCGGTAGGATGTTTTTCAAAATTTGTAAAGATTAAACAAACCCCTTCCTAGGTCGCCAGGCCGCCGCCTACCGTTCGGCGCGGACTGGGTCTCGTCGACTCGACCACCTCAACCCCACCCAGGGCCCACTACCGCCCGTTGGCCACTTGGGAGTTTCGGTTGGGTTGGCCATCAGCGGGCACACGTCGGAAGCAGTTTGCGAACAACAAACTTTCGAAATAAGCGCAACTGTGAACAAGCGGAAACCTCTAAGTTATGGCAGCCACGGAACGCCACTCGGTCCATTGTGGCAGCCCGAACCCGGATCCCGGAGCGAGCCCCCGCCCCCTCCGGCCACCAGACAGGTCCTGACGGGGGACGGAAGCGGCACGGAATAGAAAATAAACACGCACCACACCGTGTCGTTACCAGGGTCACGGAAATCAGTTCCTTCCGGTCCGGTCGTACTCCAGAGCGGTGCTTCCGGTAGCGAGCCCATGCTCTCCCAGGGCGGCGTCGCCCTGCCAGACAAAAGAACATCCAAATCAGCGCACAATCAAGGATGGGATACGAAAACTTATGATTGCGTTTGTTGTTATGCAAAGATTCAGTCCGCTTAGCCGATTGCGCCAAACTTCAGCTTCACTAACCGTGTGGCGGCCTGGCACGCTGGCAGGATCTCTTCTCCGGGGGGGAGAGAATGCAAAATAAGCCCTCCCCCTCACCGAGTGCAGTGTTCGGCCGAGCCGTCTGTCTGCAGTTGGCCGTCCGGCTGGCCACGGCCGAGCAACAACCTCGACGGACCTTGGCAGTGCGGCTTCGACCGCGGCTCGTCCCGGGAAGTGTTAATGTAGCCTAATACTGGCGCTAAAGGAGCATTCGCAACGTTTGATACACCTATAAATCATGCGAAATATACAGGCATTATCTAGCCCTCGGCCACTTTTCGGGCGCTCCGAGCGGATCGCCGGGCCGCCCTGGCGGCAACCTTGTCGTAGGCCGCAGGACGACGCTCCGACCGTCGAAAACTGTCGCTTATAGTTGGCAACTCTTTTGCTGGTGGCGCTTGGTTGGAATGTCATAAATTATAGCCCTTTTGCCTTCCTCGGCATGCTGGTGGCCGCATCCGCATTCTCGTACCCGTCGTATTTAACTGCAGAGCCCCAGAGTGCTTAACCTTCTCCCGGGGGCGACTCGTCGTGTTGGAGTTGTTGTTTTCTTGCCCGTTTCTTTGTCGACTGTTCATTACGCGCGCAGGGACCAGGAACAGCAAGTGAAGTGTTCTGTTTTTACTCGGTACGAAGGACAATTGACCGCTTTCGGTGACCTCTTTTCTGACCTAACGCTGACGGTTTCAGATCGAACAAAGACGTGTAGCACATCAAGTTGTAACAATATGGATGAAGAGCAAGGAGTGCAGGATGAAGTTGTTTTAGATATTTCTAACAGCGTTGAATGCATTTCTCCGGTTTGACATGTAGGATTTTTTTTTCATTTGACGTTAAACTTTTAGTGTCAATGTTCAAAAATAAAAAGTCGGGTTTTCAGAATATTACAAATGTTTCGGGACAATGACCCTCCTGGTGCAGTGAAAAGTTTTGATGACGAGGAATTGCAGCAATTTGTTTGATGCAGACAGCTCACCCGAAACACAGCAACAATTAAACCATTTGTAAAATTCTTCTTCAGTGGAAACAAAAGGATCAGTTTTGAGTCGGATTATCCTCTGGCCACTGAGGAAAAGTCGATTTATTTATTTATTTATTTATTTATTAGCATAAATTTGACAACGGGCAACTGAGCCTAGTTGACAAAAAAAAATGTAGCAAACCTAAACAAAGCCCTAGGTAACACTGCGACTGGCGAAGACGAGGACAAAAAACCGGTAACCAGACATTAAAAGAACGCGAGGTCAAGGACACTACGACACTGACAAATAGACATGTTATAATCCATAATGGACGAACAGAGATTATACGTACGACACATAGACAATACAGGATCATTGTGTCCCGCAACAGTAATTCGTGGAGCATTTCGCGACCTCTAAGAGCAACAAATTTTGGCCTAATAAAGCCTGACTAGTGGATGGACTCTTTGTAGGTGGTGGGACCGGGAAGGTATGGTATACCATGCGCTACTCAAACCAGTTGAAACGGTGAATACAGATGCATTGCTTAAAACAGAGCCACAATGGGCCCGAAGCCACAGTTAAATCACATTGCAACATCGTTTCAGCATCGCATTGGTTTTTTCGTCGAAAACCCAGATAACTCCATACAGCACCCTTGGAACGCTCCAACGCACTCACAATCTTTGAACAGCTAAAAATTAAAAAAAATAATAAAATCTGCGCTACTCAAGCTTATGTTGATCGTTTTAGAAACACGCCTTTTAAACATGCCCAGTTTATGATTCCAAAAATTGGTATGCAGAATTGGACATGATTGAAAACTACAGTGTTTATTGTGTTTGATGGCTTCGAATGTTTTATATTCATCAAAAAGTCGTTCAAATCTTGAATTGGATAAAAACGCGCTTCATCAACATCTAAGCCACGGATGTAAGCTAGTGTTCAAAGGGCGGCCATTTCAAACTGAGTACAAACTCACAACCGTAACAGGGTTACGGGCCAAAAATAGAAACACCCACTTTATTCAGCTTTCATCATTACTGGCCGACGATTTCCATTCATTGTGCGATCTCCAGAACACCGAGAGGAAACTGTACATTGGCTTTGTTATTTGTCCCAGGCGCTAACGCACGGCAGCAACTTCCGGTCCCGGCCTCTCATCCCGTCAAGATGTCATCATTCATTCTCATGAGTATCGTGCACCGGGCTTCATCGTTGCATCGTATCGGGAAATTTCCACCAATGCATCTGCTCAGCGCGCGAAAACTCTCATATCCTGTGACGTTTTCTAACGAGACGATTTACCACGGCGCCCGGCGCCGCTCGGTGGCGATTCATAACGACGTCAAGTATCGTCTTTATGCTCGAAAACCACTCACCGATCGTTGGCGCCGCTCGTTCCTTCGCCCGGCTCGAAACGGAACGCTTCACATCGAATTTGTTGAGCCCGTGCCCGGTCGCGCCGACAAAAGGAGCTTTGGCAATAAACACCATCAACTCTACACCTTTATCGTGACGGCCAACCGACGTTGAAAAAGGATTCCATTTCTTTTCCGCCAACCAAACAGGATGTGAAGTTGCAGGACCACCACCCAAGCAACTGTCGCCGTACCCGGGCGCGACCCGTGTCGTCGGGACCATAAATCACAATCAACTGCTCTGGCGTACAAGAGCGCAGCCATGTTTCGTGTGATTGGATATCATTTTGGTGCACGCCGAGTCCTGGCGGCAGCGTAGTTACGATGGGGAGCAACGGTGGTCCTGACCCCCGGGCCCCACACACCGGACGTAAAGCCAGTGCGCGAACTTTTCAGAAAAAAACAGGTGAGTTTACGCTACGAGTTGATTGTGCACCCACTTACCATGGCCACTTCATCGCGTTTGGTGCCGTAGCACAAAAGGACGATAATGTAAGGACAAATTGTAGCCGTTAAAGCACACGGAATGCCTTTCCCTAATGGTGCACTTTCGGTAAATCAGCTGCGATCAACTGCCGGTCGATAGCCAAATACCGGTAGTAATTTGTGAGCGCGTTGTTTGACATAAGATTATCAGCAGTGCATCGTTAATCTGGTCAAGACAATTTTCTAATGACCCTGGTTTTCAGATGTCACGTGCCCTAGTCACGTCCAAGTAAATTAAGCATTCAATTACAATTACAATCCTCCAATCTACAGCCTGTTGCACAACTCTTTATTGGCTACGCAAATTCAATAGAGCTTTGTGATTGGTCATTTTTAAATGAATAATTTGTTACAAAAGTCACTGAACTTTTCATTTATCATTGATAGTTATAATCTTTTGTCACCTTCTCGGCTCTGAGATACTATATTTCTCTATCGCCTCAGTTATTTTATTTGTTTTTTCAGGGTTAAGACAATACAACATTCGTTGAAATTTTTTTAAAATTAAAATAGTCTAAATACCCTATTTAATTCTAATTGCGCACTTCAAATATGCACAACTTTAAGCTCTATTGTCGAATTTAAGCTTTATATTCTTGAATTTTTCGTCGTCGTTCATAATACTGAGTACCTGAGATGTCAGGTATTCCAATAAGCACTTAGTTGGTAGGCCAAAGCACCATTCACGGAAAAAGGGCGTTTAATAACAAAATGGCAATAGGGTCGTAACATTTCCAACAAAAAATTCGTTGATTGCTCTACGTTATGTTTTCAATTTGTTTCAATTTTTCACTATTCATTTGTGGATGACATTTCACTGATAGCCATTTTGTATGTTTGTGGAATTATTAAAATATATGAAATTCCAATGTTTCCAACATTAAACAGCATATTTCAAGTGGGTTTGGAGAGAGAGTCCAAGGGTTTGTACGATTTTTGTTACATGCTTCACCTCAATATACATTCTTGTTTCCTGTTACTTCAAATTCCATGCCATTGTGAAGCTATGACAAGAAAAGTAGATGCGATGTTTTCAGATAAACAGGAGTTAAGAACTATGACAGAAACACCAACGGCATATGCCCAGTTCTTGTTGCACTGGCCAGACCGGACAATCACATATCTTAACATCTAACGCAACTGACTTTGCTTTAAAATTGTTTGAACCTCCAGTAATTCGTTAGAAGAAGCCCTCACAAAATAAAGGTGCAACTTCAATATCGGTTAAACAGTGTTTTAAAGCACTCCACTGTATTGGAAGTTGAATGAAGCGGCAATTAGGGAAAGTAAAACTTGAATCAAATTACCATCCACGCGGTTCTTACTAGGGGATTATGTATTAATCCCGCAGACGATGTTTCTGTCATCAGTCATCTATCAAAACGACGCTGACGTGCTTCCCCGAAACAATCAAAATGCCTAACCACCGCCGAGCAGATCGTCCGCGTGAGCGTCATTCACTTGGCGGCGAGTGCAGTACGGTCCTGAATTTCCCGCGCCCCGGTCTGTCGCCCCGTCCGACCGACGGCTAACGGCTCCTTCACGTCGGGCCCATAATCAGCGGGACCCTACTTTGAAGCGCACCTCCTAATTTGATTAACGTCACGTCTTAAGCAGCTTTATAATCAATATCATGTCTATCATCAATGCCTGGTGTCACGTTTCGTGTTGCTCTCCGGCATCTCGGTCAACCCCGAGACGGGCGCCACTTTAAGGCGTGTGGATCCAATTTATCCCCCCTCGGTCACTCAAACCCCGACGCCCTCGTCACCCCCGTGTTTTTGCCCTCTCTGTCCCGACCGTGGTGGACATCAATCTTTCGGGCCCAACGGGCGGACTAAATCTTCCATTTAACCTGCCGCGTTTCCGCGCTTGTCGCAAGGATTTCTCCGCTCCAGTCGGCTCCAGGGCGCTACTTGTAGTGTCGCCTCTCAATCCCACCCACCCACTCCACTTTACAAGCGCTGACCCGCGAAGGATAAGTGCCGAATGGCGCCGGAAACCATCCCCCCGCCGGGGGCCAAGAAATTGGCAACCGAAAAGCGTACCCGAAAGCAAAACAAACGGCCAGCTCGCTGGCCAACGGTTACAAATGGCGGTCAATTTTTCAGATCACTGATTTTGATTGGGATTTTTTTGTCGGCCGCCGGCCGTCGGGGTGGACCATGCTCTTACACGGGACGGGACGAAGCATTGCCGTCGCCGGGTCGCCTGGCCCGCATCTTCGGGCCGCCACTCAGCTGATCGTGGCTTATCTTGGAGGACGCGGCTTATGGCGCTGCGAACGGGAGCAAGCACACCGAACCCGGGCACCGAGCCCCGCCACACTAATCCTGATAAATGCTAATAAATGTTTTAAGGCTTTACGCTACCCGGAAAAGGACATCGAGCGGCCGTGGCCATGAATTATGGGCGAAGCGTACGCTAGACTCTATGTAGCTGGATCCGTGATGTGGTCGAGAACTGCGATTAGCGATCCACACTCTCGGACTCGGATTTCTTTTCGATGCGCAGTCATCGTTGAATGCTACAACAGGCACATCAGCCACCAGAAAGTATGCCACAGACCAAGGACGAAGCACCATGGAACTTCCAATGTGGCGCACCGAAATACTTCGTTGGCAAACAGCGAAGATTCGTTTCAGTAATTAAAAACTCGCCGTGACAAAGCGATGCGATGCGAGAAACTTGCGCCGAAGTCACCATGGCCGACGATTACTGCTGCATCCGTTTGGGCAGGAGTTCCGTTTTTCTTCGCTGAAACCGCACTCATTTGCACTGAGCTCACTATTTGCCACAATTACTGATCGTCAATTCGTGCGCACTAGAAGCTCGTTACGGGCGCAGTCTGCAGCATCATAAAACCCTTAACAGTTATGTTCCGGCGGTAAGACACGGTAATCGGGAACGACGGTTGCGTCCTTCACGGCGCTCACGGCGCGGCCCACTGTGTGCACGGTGCGGCCGTTAAAGTAGCATTTAAGCTCAAAGATAACAGCTGTCAAAACATTTGCTCCCTCTTCAGCGTGCCGGCACCGCCGCCGTCCCGGTGACCAAAGACGTGGAGGCCATCCGACCGGATCCGCATCCGCAAACCGAACTTGGGGAACCGCTTTCGAACATTTTTGTTCCGCCATCCGTTGCGGTGCGCAGCCCGTCCTCGCCGTGACGACTGATAGCGCGCTGCTCCCGGGAACCCGGGAATAGTTGATAAAGTTGAATATGCAAAGTATTTTATTATTCCTCGTTATTATGCAGTCAAAACTTTTTTCACAGTAAAGAACAATTCGTTTCTAGATTCGGCACCGGTTAGCGGGACTGGTCGGCCGCGGCCGGGGTCACTGCAGCGGCGGCGGCCAGCGTTAAAGCCTCGCCATCCTGGCGCTGACGCTGGCGAGCGTTTTTCGCACGGAAAAGTTCGCCCTACCGAGCGACGACTACCATCTATTTTATGCACTTTAATATTTTGCGCCCGAAGAGTGATTGCACATTTTCCCCGGTTCCCCATTCCCCGTCGGAGTCGGAGTTCCGGCAGTGGAAATTTCTGTTTTTCGGGCTTCCGCGAGACTCGTCCCGGGCCGAGAGCGGGGCCACCGCCACCAACCGGTCGCTCGCCATCGGCAACTCGCACACTGCACGGCGCAAAACATATGCGAAGGTATAACTTTTGCAATCATCGCGGCGTACACGGCCAACCAACGAAAAAACAAAAAAGGGACACCCGGCGCCCGGCGGCCAAACGGTGGAAGAAACATGTCGAAGAAGAAGCAACACCGGCGGGCCCGGGGAAGGCCATTTTTCCCGCCGGCGACGGCAAAAAGGCGACTCAAACTATGAACGGCGGAAAAATTATGGCGATGCCACCGGCATATCAGCCCGGAGAGTGTGCCCGGCCGGAAACAGGCGATGCAGTGGAAAAAAAATTAAATCACTTTCCCGTGTCTCCGTGCCGCGCGGCCGTGACAAACGACGCGGCAAGAATGCGAACAATGTTGCACCAACTGTCCTCGATCAATGTAACACACGGGGCGGCGGCGCGATCCGCGGGCCCGTCCGTGCAGAGGGAACAGCGGCAAGCTTCTCGTGCCGGAACAGTGATTCATTCCACCTAAGCAGGCACTTGACAGAACTCGACTCAAAACGTTGGGAAAGAAACTTGGCACGAGCATCGATACGCGCAACGGATCGAATAGAAAGTAACTGTCTTCAAACATTCCAGCAGCCGTGTGTTGACGATCGATCGAACGGCTTCCAGGAGCAACTCGTTGTTGTTGATCGACTATGAGCAAACGCTGCACTAACTAGGAAAACATTTTTCTCACGCATTCTCCGCTCGGGAATAAAAATGGCACGTGATACGAACATGAGTCACACCTCCATGCAAAACATAATCAAAAAGGATCTTGGATATAGCCCTTTTAAGAAGCAGAGGATTCATGGATTATTTCTCAAAAATATTGCCGACAGGGTTGCCAGATCCCGGATGCTCCTGAAGACGCACGCTGCCCACGACATAATATTTTTCGGACGAAAAATTGTTTACTTTGGAGGCAACTTTGAACAAGCAAAATGATCGTGTCTATGGCGAAAATCTTCGTGATGTACCAACCGAAAAATGAGGGGTCCAGAGGTACCAAAATGCATCAGCTGTGATGGTTTAGGGAGCAGTATCAGCAAAAGGGAAACTACCACTGTTATTCATCGATCGGGGCGTGAAAATCAACAAGGAATACTACTTGCAAAACGTTATCAGAAGCCATTTGCTTCTTTTTGCCAAGGAACTTTTTGGAGATGAAGATTTTTGCTTTCAACAGGATTCAGTACCTGCGCATAAAGCGTTGATTGTTCAGAAATGGTGTAAACAAAATTTGCCATGTTTCATTAGTTCCTCTGAATGGGCCGCATCGTCTCCCGATTTGAACCCACTCGACTTCAGAACCTGGGGATACTTCTTCTTACTTCTTCGGAAACAACCGCTGAGCGGTCTTATCCTGCACCAGAGACAATGTTAATCTCTGGATGCTTTCTGTAACAGTTCGTTTTACGGGCGGGATTGTTGGTCCCGCCGCCAACCCCCTGTCACGCCGGTATCGGGATTCAAAACCATGGCCAGCTGCGTGACAACCGATCCAGGGATTCGAACCCAGGCCAGCTGCGTGGCCGCGAACAGCACTACCCTCTGCTCTATCAGCTGGGGATACATGCTATGAAAGTTAGACGACGTAAAGCATATGAGTTTAGACACTTTAAAGAATCGTTTAGTCAAAATCTATGACGAAATGCCGAACGAAGTCGTGCGTGTGATGCTTTTGAAGAGCGACTTCGGACTGTAATCAAACACAAAGGCGAAAGATTTGAATTGAACTAAATACATTGTAAGTTTACTACTTAAACATGTTATTAAAACAGCAAGAAGAGAGAAATAAATCATATTCTGATTTTTATTACATAATTTAAGTGTATCCCTTTCACGTTGCCACCCTGTTAAGTTGAGTTGAAGTCCGTTCGAGGACGAATACATTACGAATCTGATGTACACTAGGGAAGATTAACTCAATATTCTATTTTGCCTTCAATGTGTTGAATTATCGGCATAAATTTTCGTCGATTTACGGGAGACAACTCCTAGAACACGGTACGTCATAAACAGAGCAAAAAATCTGGCAATATTATCAAACCAAATAAACAAATGGTGTGCACAGCTTGAGTTCGGGAGATTTCAATAAAATCGGAAAAATAGCGTAGCTTCGGACCATCGGAAGTCCAGGCAAACCCATATCTATGCCATTAGTTTCCAGGTCGAGGCCATAACGAAAGAATGCGCTGAATTTATTCAGTTGTTCGTTTAAAATAAATTCTCAATCGTCACCAAAACTCCCCAATTGTTCTCTCTCTTGTTCGCGGTAGTCTCTTTACGACCAAAAACTTATTGTTTGGTGCGGTATTTGCGCCGATATTAATATCAGGCCGTATTGATTAGCGTTAACGGACCGTGATACCGGATTTTGTGATGCTAATTGTTCATGAAAATTACTTGAACGATTACTAGTTCTAACAGGATGGCACCACACAGCTCAACCAACTAATAATTATTTGAAGGATATTTAAAGTCCGAGGTATACGGCTAACAAGCCAAGAACTCTAGTTGCCCCCAATAACAATATTCGCCAAAAAATGGCCGCCATATCCAACGAAACATTGGCCAAAGTGATGGAAAAAGCCGAAAAGAGGGCACATTTGTTTACCAAGCCCAGAAGCGGGCACTGGCAGGACATCATTTCTAAAAATTGATTGTAACAAACGTCCTTGGACCAAAGTAAAGGATTTGTCAAATGAATAAGTCAGTCTTAATTTCGCGTCGAAAGTCACAATCCTTCCAAAAGCCCACCCTGTACTGTGTTTCTCATTGTAATCTCAAATGTATCCATTAGAATAATTAATGCCTAGCACCAGAAGAACAAGTGCCACAATTGTCTGCCGGTGCCACTCTTCAACACAATGCGGATGACTTCACCAGACCGGAGTTGAACGCTTCCTGGCTGCCCCAAAAACCCCAGTGCCACTCGCGGATGGTAAACCATTGGCCATCACCACCCAATTCCAAGACCGTGATGATAATTGTCATAATTACGATTCAATATACAGTCCACAAGTCTCCACCAAAAAGCCCTGCCATTCGCCGTTCTTATCTTATTATTGCCGATGGCATCCTGCATCGGCAAATGCCGCAACATTCCTGCTGCTGTTGCTGCTGCTGCTGTTTATAAAGTATGCAAAACAAACATCAGCAGTCGTCCGATTCCGTCGCAGACTTTCTGCCCCGGAACGGAACGCCGAGCATACCGATGCAATGCTGCTGTGGCGGCGGGTGGCACAGCCTGCTGCTCGTCACCTATCATCGGCAGTGCCGGGCCGTGCGTTCCGCTCCACGACCACCACGACCGGAAACGCACGGAAGGAACAGTTTAGTTTCTCGCCCGGCAGCATAAGTTAATGAACGTTCATGGCAGCAGCCGAGCACCAATCTGATCCCTCCCAGCCAGCCATCCGGTGGGGGGGGGGGGGCAAATCCTTCCCTCGAGGCGACCTCAAATAAAATGGAACGGGTTCATTGTCGTCGTCGTCGTCGTCGTCGTCCTCGAGCGCGCAGGGCCGGGCGAACCGATACCGAGACGACGGACGCATCCTCAGTATCGTTGGCCTGGAATTGCGCCATTAAACAAAATGTCACTACACAATGGCAAACAATATGAGATAAATATAATTTTAAGAACATCATAAACCAAATTACTTGTGTATCTCGGGCGCTCGGTGCGCGGCAAGGGCTGCCGCAGCCACTTTCAGCCGGTTCCGTGCGCCCTTTCGGATGGTACGTCGCCGTCGTCGTCTCCGCAAGACACTCCCGAAGAAACAAGCAACAAGATGGAGTGTCCTTTGTGGGGAACACACAATGTAGCTCGCAGCAGCTCGCAGTTGCCACGTCCGGGGTCCGGGGGGTCTGGCGCTCACGCCGACAGGAGCTCTGCCTATCTTTGCGGTTCTGCAGGTGCTGTGTGCCTTGTGGCCTTGTTTGTGCACTTTCACTGCAATGAGTGCCGTTTCATTGCCACTTAACAATACGCGCGCGGTTGCGGTTCGTCGCCTGCGTGGTGTCGCTTGCGGACTCCACTTATGCCATGCTGCTGCTTCGAGGTAAAATAAACATTGGCCCTCCGTCCCCGAAAGCGGCACGATTACAAATCATAGATAAGTCCTGTAACTTCGTGTCCGTTGGGCGCTTTAAGCGACCCGGTGTGCCTTGCGGTAGCGGAAACCACGAAATGGAGGCGCCCGATACTTCATCGGGGGACACGCGTGTGGCGAAGAAGTCCTGTGACCTAGCCTAACTCGCTCGCCACCGTCCATTATCCGCTTTTCAGCGTCTGCGATCTCGCATGACGCGCGCATGGCGACCGTGACAAAACTGGTGCCGATTCGCCGGCCGGCCGGCCGTCCAGACCTCGTGCGGTCTCGGCCGGATCGGAGACAGGCCATAAATCATATTTATACGCCGTAAATGATACGGGAAATAGCTTTTCGTGTTTTTACGTTATCATCCCTGACCGTGAACGCCGACGTGACCGGTGTGCTCTGCCGCATCCTGCGCCCTGCGGCCCGCCGGCAGAACAATGGAAGCACCATTTTTCACACGAGCGATCAGCGATGATTTGTCGAATTGGTCCGACCCGGGCCGTGTGCGTGCCGATGCGGGCCACTCGGGAAGGGTTTCTTCTTATTTCCCACCGCTCAACCGCTTCCTCTACTGTACCACGTCGTCGTCGTCAGGGATGTCGGCACTGTTCAATGGCATATAAGAATTTATGTTAATAAAATGTAATAAAAATTTACACAAGCGTAAACTTCCGGCCGCGTGCCGCGAACGCCGAGAACGAACGGGCAAAATCTCGTTTGTTTTCCCCGTTGATGTACATAGGAACTGGAAGCGCCGGAATGAAGTGATCGAAATGAAAAATTCATACCATCACCTCGGGGAAAGTGGGCCCGGGCCACGGTCGGTCGTCGGTCCCGTCGCGCCGGAATGGAACCGGCCCGAAGCCGACGGTCGCCATGGCGGCGAACCCTTGGCAAATCTGTACGGTCGATTTGACGTTGTTTAAGGTGGATGCAGTGTGTGCTTCCGCATGAATGAACTTCCATTCCAGCGGCGGCTTCAGCAGGAACACCCGTGGGAGGAACACCCCGGGAACCACCCTCCCTTCACCTGCGTTTTGGGGTAGTAAAAGTTTATGGCTGTCACTGGAGCACCCAGCCAGTCCATATATTGCGACGCAACAACACGACGATACGCGATCCCGGGGCCCGGGCCGGGAACGTGCTAAAACTCGTGCTTGGGCCGGGTGCCCACGGCAAGGATTATGGACTTTCTTTTCGTTTTTTTTTCGGTTTGTGCATATCAACCTGCGACTGCGGCGGCAGTCGGCGTCCCGGGGATATCGACACATTCTCGTGGACTCTCTGAAAATTTGAATGATTGTAATCCCTTTCTAAACGCCTGCCATGAAGCGATTCACTTCGGTTACGGCCAAATCCGTGGCCAAGGCCACATTCGCCGGTAGTTTTAGTGGATAAACGCGGCGTAATCGTGAAACTAGTGGCGCCGTTTTTCGTAGCCGGATTCCGGATCCTTCGCCGCTGACGTTTGAGGTGTGCAGTCGTTGTTCTAGTTTATGTTGTGTTAATTTAGTGCACTAAAAAGTCGCTATTCCCGTTGTTGATTCGTTAAAGGCCATCAGAGTGATAAGTGAAGAGAGTAACATTTTGAAAAGTGAGGTTGCATTTAATGAAATTTGTATGGGGCAAGCGCATGATTTCAGGAATAAATACGGTACGGTACGGTACGGTTTTTACTTTATTGCATGAGTTTTGATTCAATTAAGCATTTTGTCTGTAACGCACGCGTTTGATTATACTAAATTAACCGTTTTTCAATATTTTCGTTACGTACTTTTGCGCCCGAAGATATGCAATCTGCACGACACTTGCTATCAATGATAGATATGACTTTTTAATGGATAGTAATATGCAAATAGCGAACTTCGCATAAGAATCTAACCCGTTTTGGGTGAAAAATCTTGGAACAGTCATCAATTTATTTCTTCATCCAAACTCATGTCGATACTATCTGCTTGATTGAAGACATGGTCAATCGACATATCTTCATTAATGTTTTGCTCTGTGATAAAAAAACGGTTGCTATATCAGGAACAGTAAGCTTTTTGTTCCCCTATGGCAATTGAACTTATTTTTGGATCACTGCTATGTATCGCCCAAGTAAAAGTACCTTCTACATTTTTCTATCTAGAAGATTTGGTAGCGTGTGTTACCCTATCTTGCCTAAAACATGTATGCTAAAGCTTCTTCTCCTAAACAACTCCCAACAACCTAACGATAAACGTTTTCTGAGGTGCTTGTCCCCGAAGGTTCTGTCCGAGGTATATAGAAGTATGTTCTATAACCGTAGGAGTCGAAGTCGCAAAAAGCCGCACGAGAAACCTGCTGAAAATCATTATATTTAAATAAAATTCAATTTTAATGTCCATTTTAGTAGAAACGTTTTGAAACAGTTTTTGCTGTACTACCAAAGGTAGGCACTGTAAACTGATTTGTTTCGTAGTCTTCTATGGTATCGGGCCGTATTTATAATCCTCTATACTAATTCTCGGTAATGTTCAAGAAATATTCACTTCAAATGCCTTTTAGCTATCAATTTGTTTATCAATCTTTCGACTTTGGCAAATCAATCCTCGGAATCTATAAAACCCAGCTGGCTAAACATTGAGCTTGGTCACAGTTCTCTTATCTATTGTAAGAAAATTTAACTGAAATCCTCGATGTCATTGTCAATCGAAAGGCAAAAAGGTTGGTTGGTTGAGGAGGAGGTTGATTTGTGACCGCCTTTACAGCCGGCACCATTTTTAGTTGGTTCGGTTCGTTTCTTGGAACGAATTTGTCAAGTAACAACCTTTGGATGTAAATGTTCACGAGTAACATTCAAGTCACTTCCAGTTACTCAGTGTGCTGCCATGAAAACGGAAAACTCGGTCCGTTTAATAAGTTTACATCAAACACGCGCTGCAAGGCGGGTGACTGACGACTGTAATTCAAAGTTACGCGATACGCCGCACGCTGGCAGGAAGGCACGCTCCTTGCGCCAAACTCCAACTGTGCCAACAGCCACGTGTGAGGCGTATTTTTACCAGACCCGCTTTAAATTGACAAATTTAATTTGGGAAAACTTGATAGCATTTGTTCGCGCAGCGGTGGCCTCACCATTGCGCCATGCACTCCGTATCCGGCTCCGGGGGTCTTGGATCTTGGGTGGCGTCTTGGGCCCATTGAAAGCCGCATGGCGTTCGCTTCGCAGCCGCAGCCAAATTCCGCTCACTTCAAATGCAATTTATTTTGCCTTCCTGCGGACGGTAGCATAATCCGGCCGAGTGGGCGGCCGGCGCGCCCCAGGCCCTCGATGCACACCACCCCAAACGCGCGGCCCCGCACGCGGACGGCAAACATATTGGAATCTTGTTGCACTCGAGCGGGCACGTAAAGTGTGCTCCGGTGGCCGGTGGCAGAACAATTCCCGGAGTACGAACTGCACCGCCGGTCGGTGCCACTCCCGTCGCCGTCGCCACTCCTGCTCAGCGCCACAGTCCACACAGCCACAGATTACTTGATTAGAGTAACGAACTGGAAACGGTACTCGCATGTTCGCGATATTTTCGAATGCCGGCCACGGAATGCAACGTCTCCGATTTCTCGATCCATTTCCGGTTCGGGAAAGCCCCCCGCCCGCTCGGCAGGATCACCAGTGAATGATGGAATCTGAAATCGATAAGTAGACAGTTACCGATACCGAAACGGTGGTCGCCGGCGGGGGCACGTTTTACGATGGAGGACGGAAACCGATTCCCTCTTCGGCGGACGGCGAAAGGCGGAAGTCAAATGGAATGGATTATATTCACCCACGGGTTGCACCCGGGATTCACGTGGCCAGCGGGAATGTTTATGGTACGTTTGTTATGTTCGGGTGCGCCAAAGAGGCACACTGGGGGGGGGTGGGCTGGCCACCACCACCTCACGGTCGGCGAAATATGAGATTCCCATTTCTGGGCCCCAATTGAATGGGGGTCATTTCGGGGTGATGGCTCTTGCTCCTGGCGAGATGAGGTACCGTAACCCGATCACGTATATCCTTCGACAACGCCTACATCACTACGGGGCGGCACCGTTTTGTTTCCTGTCAGTTCGCCCTAATCGCCCCCTGGACAACTCCGTCCATCACGCCAGGACGGGGCCAATGGCCAGTGATACGGAAGTGCCTCTGATTTCTCGCACTAAACAACGGACCGCGGATTAGTGTCCATGATGTAAAATGTTTGCACTAAATTTGCTTCTAGCATCTTGTTGGCACTTGACAGCCTTGTTCTTGATGCTTCTTTCCAACCCGTGCCCCTGGTTCGTTGGGTCAGTATTTTTATAACCATTTACGGTAGGATTCATCTTATGGTTCTTACGATGAAAGCGGTAATGCTTGAAACTTTTGAATGAAGTGATCACAATGCTGTGTTTGATATCTATTTCGAATAAGTTTTGCTATAACATGTTTTGAATTACTCACGAATAAACTACCAGCCTGTCACATTGATAGATGAATGAATATGATTATGTGATACTTGGAACCGCTTATCCATCGGAGCATGAGCGCCCGGTTCGCTACACTTTGCATTTGTAATCACGATACAAATATGCTAATTTTCTTATAATTCCATACATTCCTACATTAATTATAGTTTGAGTTACTAGTTGTTTGTTTTTTCATTTTACTACCACCTGTAAAAACTCTCACGGCTACCTTATCAACACGGTGTGAAGGGATATAACACAACTTTAATAAATTTTGAGAACTTTAATCTGTATGTATAAGTAAAATGAATCTGAATGTTAAAAAGCTTTTATTATAATTTCAATTATTTAAATAGTGCTTAAGGCGAAAACCAGCAATAAAGAAATGCAAACATGCTTGTAGAAGATAAGCATCAACAAAATCGAACATCGAACAAAATAAGCATCCAAAATACGCTTGGTGTTTGTTTGTTTTGAGTTTGTTTTAAGTAGTGGAAGTATGGAGTTGTATTCTATTGCTATTTAAACATGAACTAAACGACGAGAATTTAGCTGAGAAAGTGAATCTTAGAGAGATTCATAGTGACTGTTGGCAGTTCTGCTGTGGATTGATGGGTAGCAGAACTTCGTGATTGCCTACCTGTAAAAGCTTCACTTGTTGGAAAAAACACACACAGAATGTGCTTCTTTACCCTTTGATTGATGTTTTTGTTGAATATTTTTGACGGATAGACGAGAGTTGATAGTTGAGATATTTACTATACGTTTAGCAACTCTTTTTGGTGTTGATTTCTTGCGCCCACGAGCTCTAATGTGATCAATAAGACCTTCGTTTTCATAACCCTTGATTATTTGACCAATTGCTGCCTTATTTCGGTCGAATGTTTTTGCAATATCGTTGGTTGTTTCACTACTAGAACACATATTACTGACCATTAGACGTTTTCCATCGGTTAGTTTACCATAGTTCGAAGTTTGTGCCATCGTACAAGCTAAGAAACAACATAATGTCTTGTGAATTCTACACCGTGCGTTTCTCAACCTCAAATTCGCCTATGGCCACAAACTCCCGTATCACTATATTATAATAAATGAACATGTCAAAGAAATTCATCCAAATTTAAGCTTTTAGAAGGTTAAAGTAAGATTCAAAGCCTCAAACGAGCGATTACAAAATAGATATACTCATATCTATGCATATTATTCAAAAGTTCAGTATCCAAACACTTTTTCTGTGAAAAAAAAATAAAAGATAAAAAGTTTTTCTTTTGTGACTGAAAACGTACTTCAAGTAATTTTTCCACAACTTTCGTAATAATCGAAGCGCTGCTCAGCAAGAGGTGTTGCAGCGATGTTAAAAAATGAACTTTGGTAAGAGTCAAGTCTGGACAGATAGCTGCATGTGAAAGTAATTTCCAATAAAATGATTAAATCCCTTCTCTGGGTAGTTTTCCTGTATGTGTTTGTTGCATTTTGGGACTTTGTGGCCGTTTTTCATCGCAAGCTTCTTTCAAATGGGTTAGTTGCTGTTGTTCCCGTTACCTATAAACCGTTGCACTAGGTTTGAGTTCGACCCCTGCCCTTGCGATTCCACTAAGCATCCCTTTTCGTAGGTCCTGCGCTAAAATGTAGGTTTTTTTATATTTTTAACCACTTAAATCACTGTGATTCTTCAACAACATGCTCTCCCTAAGCTTCGACAAGAATTTGATGTTATTCTGCAGCAGTTTTTCTTAAAAATAATAGCAGAAAACCAAACCTCCAAATGTTACCAAACCTCCTCAAGTGTGAGCTTCAAACTAAAATGTGTTCTGTTTTAAGTTAAAATCAAAACAAGGCTATGTTGCTAATAAAGCATAATAATGACAGTTAAAGTTGGCAACTAGAGCATCGGTTAGCAACTTGAAGTGTTCAGATAATGAACCTGTGGTTTCCCAGACTTTGAACACATCTCTTACATCGAGATTATGAACAATTCCGTTCCGTTCCGTTTCCGGGTTCCGGGTGCAAAATAAATCAGCGATCCTTTCGAGAGGCTCAGTGAGTCAAACGCGGAAAATGCTTGTACCCTCCTCTCAACCTTTAGTATTATGTACAGGGTTGAGTGGAAACAAAACAAGAGCTGTGCGTATGAATTACACTGCATACTTATGTATTCGCTTATGTGCCGTTAAAATGATTGCCACTTATAAAGCGCTCTACGGCCCACTCATCCACAGCCGAACGGCCATGGTTTAAGTACTATTTGCAGCGCTCAACAGGCTCAATTAGGCGAGCAAACAATCCCCGCCACTGCATTCCGCTGGGGGTCCCGAACATAGCGGGTTCGCTGCCCAAAATTAGCCCACTTCCACAGCATCGCGAGGAGGAAAAAATCGGAAATCAAATAACTTTAACTTCCGTCTCGCAGGGATCAGACTCGTTTTGGTTTTCTTCTTTCGCGTCGTCTTCTTCTTTTGCTTCCGGGCCGCACACAGCGACGATGCCCAAGCGTCGTTCGCACACATTCATCCTACAATTTGATTACAGTTAAATTAGTCGAGTTCTGCTGGTAGCCGGGGCGCCACCGCCGCCGCCGTGCGAAACCGGAATCAAGGCCGACCGCCATTCGGGGCCGATTCCCGACCGTGGGTCCGTGGCCAGTCGGGCTCCTTGCTCCGTCAATCAATGCTCCACGCAAACGTCTTCCATGATTGCAGTTTTCCGGTCCTCCTCTTTTCGTTTCGCTCCTTTTTGCAACAATTTCCGGTGTTTGCCGTCCGGCGGACCAGCGTCCACGGTGCCCGGCGCGCGCTGATGGTGTGCTTAATTAAATTCATTTTAACAATACCTCCCCGGGAGGAGCAAACGAGCAAACGATGTTGACGAAAAAATGAAGCCGGTCGGGTGGTCCGCATCAGAGAGAGTGTGTGTGTGTGAGAAAGAGGGAGGAAATGGCCCACAATCAACCCGGAAACGGGCGCAGAACGGGGCCGGACTCGAGTGGGATCCTTAAGCTTCGGACCGGGATCGGGACGCCGGGGCAAGGGCTTCAAGAAATTAACCATTCGCGTAGCGGGTGCTTCCGAGAAGGAGCACCAGCTGTTCCGTCACCACCGGCCGGCGCGAAGCCCTATCCGGGCCGGACGAGGTCAGTTCGATCGAAGGGCGGCTGGGCTTGATAGGGGAGGGCACCAATCCCGGCGTGGCGTGTCAACGGCCACCACGGATGGACGGACACCCCACCCCCGGCGGGTGGCACTTTCATATTCCGACTGGCAAAATAATTAGCCAATTTTCCGCCCGGCCGGGTTTCTTCCATTCAGCACAAAACTCGGACAATTTTCACAACAAAAGAAAAGTTTTCCGTTTCCATTGCGCACCCCGTGCCGTGATCCGTCCGGTGTCAGGCGCGTGTTTCGCGGGGTCAAACCGCGTCCGACCGAGCCGATCCGCAACAATTTTGGCGCGTTTGGCGCGCCACCTTTTCCGGCCAGCCGCCAGCGTTGACTAGCGAAATTCCTCAACTTTTCCACCACAAAAATGGGCGGGCCGGTTGGAAAAATGTACCAAACAGCCACCGCCGCCACCACCACCACCACCACGGTTGACAGCGGGCCGGATAGGACATGAAATTTAATTTCGGCTTAACGATCGGGCCCGAGATAAATTTTCTGCGCTAATGGCGAAGAATGTTCATCACGGCCTTTCGGCGGCGGCGGCGGCGGCCGCAGCTACCATGTGCGACCGCCCCCTCCCCCCACTTCATGGGCGGCCTAAACACGGTGCTTTGGAGGGTGGCACAAAATGGCGCCCGGCACCGCGGCCACCATTCGGCATGCGAAATATGTTTGGCCACCCTTTATTTCGGTGTACTTTTGGAGGGTGTACGATTATTTGCCGACAGTCGGTTTGCGCTTTGGCTGCGATGGTAGCCGCGCCCGTCTATTGTGCTGTTTGCATTGTGGAAAATTAGCTGCGCAGTCGGGCGTGATATTAAAAATTCCAAATTCATCGATAAGCGCAGCGGCCGTCGATGAGCTTTGGAAGTGCATTTTTGAAGCACTCCCGCCGGGCATTGCGATCGGCAAGCCTTTTTGCAATCGTTCAGTTCGGGCGACCGATTGGTGTCCCGCTGCGTCACTTTTCGTTTTGTAGTTTGTGAGTTGTACAATTCTGGTACATTCTGGACTGGTAAAAGGCTGAACGAACCTGAATTCAGTTAGAGAATCTGAACTGCCAGAAGGTATTATAATATCCGTAATGAAGCCGTTGCCGAGCAGCTCAATCAATTCTTCACCGGAACACATTCAATTTTGGAAACTAATGCGAACTTCAAATTAGCATATAAAAAATTTAACAAATTATTTCCAGACTTACAAAATACCAATGACTATATTTGATCATTTTAATGCAAAAAAGATACTTATTCTTTTCCTTTCGTCATGCACTTTTGTTTAATTTTGCAACGACTGTTTGCTCTTACTAAGCTTCGTTTTCTGTATTTATCGACCCCATCTTCGGGTCTAGTTGCAGGTTTCTCACATAGGCTTTGTAAATTTGTTTTTTAAGGGTATTTGTAGTCGGAAGCTGTTTCGTGGTCAATTTTCTTCCAACAGAATGGAATCTGCTGCCCCCGAAACAAACGGTAGTCAGACAATGCATTGCAAAACGGAAAATTTCATTCAACATTAAATAACATTCAATCAACATTTCCCAGGTAAACTATCGTTCATTTGTGCCGAGTCAATAACGCCTTTGTGACATTCCCAGCAAGCTTTCCAAACGCTAGTTTTGTGACTTTCCAGTAATGATGAAGTACCGATAAGTTTGCCCAACGACCGTTTTTCCAGCGAATTCAAACTGTCAACTATGAAAGCATTGACTTAAAACTATTTAGCATGTCACACTGGTTCAACAGGTTACTAAATTCGATGAGACTACCTTTCCACATCGAACTGCCAGAGGGTTTCCGGCGAGTGTGTTTAGCATTCCAAAGCAAACAACCACAATACGATTTTACGATTAATACAATTGATACGATTGATTAATTGTAATCCTTTGTTCATAGCCTGCAAAGCCGGTATCATGAAAAGGTTAAATTACTCTAAACCAAACATGAACCAAATCAAAGTACGGCGGTTCAATGACCACATATAGTGCACCAGAGCCTAATTTAGCAAATTTCAAGGGAAGCGAAACATTTTCGCCCACGGATGTCAAATGATAATTAATACGAGAGAATAATTACCACAAACGGTGTCTATGTTGTGAGAAGTTTTTGTTTGTTTAATGAAGTTGAAATTGTAGCTAAACGAATCGATCGATATGATACTTTAACCATTCGAATTATTCTACATCATTTTCACACCAAAAAAAAAAGTTGTCAAATATGCAGCCCTATCTTCCATTGATCTCTATAGAAAATTAGTTTGTAAAAAATACGGCAGGTTTTTAAAGAGGTTTTCCCATTTAATTTAAATAGTATCAAATAATCCCAACACTTAATGCTCCTTAAGAATCAGATGCATTACTCTAATGAATGAGGAGAAACTTTGCTGTACGCGTAACATTAAGTCATGTTATGTAAATTATGTTACGAAAAATAAAAGTATTATTATTTTTTATAATCGTAGAAGAACGGACCGGGCCGTATGTATAAAATATTAATATTATTCCTACTTAATTGTTTTCAAACAGGGCAAAATTTTCTGGTTTATGTTTGGCCGACAAAATTTTAAATAAACATCCCAAAATAGTGCCAAAAATGTTTTCAGCTCGAATTTACGATAGTTTCCTTCTGCCAAATATAAAACAATGTCCCATATACAAAAAAAATGTTCAAAATTTTCTCCATTTCAAGTTTTTAAAAAATTAAGAGAACACTCTAAAAACAGCTATGGTGTATCTTTTTGTCGGCAAAAGAAAAAATGCAGGCAAATCTTCCTTGTTGACTTCATTTCTTTGCTCTGTAAACCCTTTCTGCTTAACATAAACTAAACTTCCCTGTGGTCAATCTGCCAAAGATTTTAGCATTATATCATAACAATAACACACCAACATGCACAATAATGTAACATCATAATGTACCTAGCATAATTTAGCAAATCGTTTCATCGTTTCCCAGGTCGGAGTACATCTTTGCCACAATGTTGTCAGCGCGAATCACTCCCCACAGCAACAGTTATCATCCTTCCCATTATCTCAAAGCGAGTACATTGAGAAAGGACAAATACAGCACAGTATGAAAGGACACACTTTTGCACCGATAGACTAGCCCTCTGTGGATTATCCCACTGAAGGGGGGAACCTTATTTTTCTCAGGTATTTTATATCTGCTTGTCTCTTTAAGACAACAACGTACAGCAACAACAACATACAACAACGTACCACATTTCCACCCCATGTCACTCATGCAGGTTGCATGCAGTAAAGCCGATTAACATTCACCAATGCAATCCCATTACTTCGATTCCCATTTGAATTGCCAACTTAACGAATTTATCCGAAGCACTTAACGAAACAGCACTTCAGCATCCCCGCAACCGGCTAGCAGGCTGGGCGGGCTGGCGGCCATTTTAAACTCCTCGTCCTGGCGGGTGATTGTTCATTCGGCGGATGGGGGCGGTCCGGCCCCCATATCGATGATTGTGAATCGATTTTTGATAAAAAATTAATTTAACGAAAGCCATAAAAAAGTGGGAGAAATACGCCATAACTCGAAACCCCAAACAGACGCCACATTTAAAAAGCACATCACGTATCGGCGGGCGGGCGTGCGACCCCCCAAGGAGGTGTGTCCCACCCCCGGATCGGATCCTTGTCGCCGTCGCAGCCGCCGCCGCGGTGGCCACCATCTGGTGCCGGGGACGGGAACCCCAAGGACCGAGGTGGCCCAACATGATTTGACCAAATCATCGACCCTTCGCACGGTCGATCGGGGCCACGACCACCACCACTTCAAACGACCAAATGGACCGACTTCGACGGCGCCGTTGGTGGCCGGTAGTGGTGGCCGTGGCGGTGGCGATGGTGTGATGATAACGTTATTATAATGTCATTATTTCGCCGGACGCCGGACCGCCATCGAACCGGACCGGGAACCAATTGGTCCGCGCTCGGTGAACACTTTTCCGTGTCACGCCCGCCAGCCAGCCAGTTCCTCTTGATCCCTCTAACCCGCAAACCCTGCTCCTCGCCCGGCCAACGGACTGGTGCCGCAAATTTACATAACGAATTGGTTCACTTCGGAACTTGCCAGCCAGAGGAGGGTTGGGAGGTGGTTCATGCGCGCCTCACCACCCACCGGTTTTACCACAAAATTGATTCCCAACGAGGTGCCAGGCGATTGGCTGCTGTCGATCGGTCCTTGATTCGCCGGAAAAAGAGTTGCTCGCCGTCAACGAGGAAATCACGGCCAACCGAGCGAGTATATCGCCACGGATTGCTGTTTTCGGTTTCTTCGGGCATTTCTTCGCTCTTCGGGCTTTCCCCAGGTTCTCCCTCGGTTGCCCAATAATTGCCCAATCACCCGGCCGTCCGCCCGTCCGCTAACAACCCCGCTGCTTAGCGGTCCGATTGAAATGCTAATGAGCTGATTATGAAAATGCTTTAACCTGGCCGGTGACGCTAAGCGCCGGCGTTTGGTTGGATGTTAAATTATCTTTCACCTGACGCAACCGACCCGACGACATCGTGTCCTGGGAGTCTCCCGGCCTGACGTTACACGTTGAATCGGCCTGAATCGGCCTGATCCGGCACCGATCGATTGCCGCTTTAAAGTGGAGCCGCAGCAACGCTAAAAAACCGCAAACAGAGCCCCACCGTGGCATGCATATTAAACGGGCCCGGTACGGCCGGGCCCCTTAATCCGGCCGGTCCGCTGCCGTCAGCAGGAATCATAAATCCTGTGACTTCCAAATCCACCGTCCACCGAGTCCGGGCGCTCGCGGGTCCACCGCTCCGCATTTTCCGGCCGATGTGAACGGCCCCGGCATTCCGACCTGCTAATTCTCTGAATCAACCGACCACTTTTTCTTCGCCTTCCTGCACTCTCGCTCTCTCTCTCCCTGTCTCTTCCTGCGGTCTAGCCGGCGCGTCGAACGGTGCCACCTAAAATACCCATAAACCACCCATCGTTTACAGCAAAGCCGGTGCGAAGGGTTGCGCGTGGCTGTGGCCGGTCTCCGTTCCGCTATCGCTATTCGCAGGTGCAGGACCAGACCGGGTTTGGCCGTAGACCGACACCGGGGCTCCCGGTGACCGAAAGATCGGTTAGATTCCGCCCGCCCGAACTCGGGTCGGAACTGGGGGTCTACCAAGAAACCCACCAACTCCCGTCCGTGTGTTTGTAGGATTTAGTGGTGGAGGATGCGCGGGTGGGCCTCGAAGGATGGGTACCGTTTGGCCGCGTACCGGATGCCTCCGGAACACCGCTCGAGAACCGCAAATAGAAATAATTGTATTTTTCTTGTCCAACAAACTTTCGAACCGTGTGGCGTTGCGCTGCGGAAAAGAAACGAACGGAAAAGCCCTTCTTCGTTCCGGGCGGCTAGGCACACGGACACCACCCCCTCCGGTGCACACACACACACGCGCGCACACATCGACACGGAAACCGGAAACCGTGTTTCTGTAAATACACGACGGCGACGGCGGCGGCGGTTCTGCAAAGCCTCGCCCGTACATCGTATCGCGGATCCGATTGGAAGGATGGCAGCTACTAGGCACTAGACGGTGGACGGCGGGTGTAAAGTTGGGCACGACGCGGGGGGGAAGAAACAACAAACGCCGGACAGGAACTTCATTCCGTTCCCGGCGCGAACAGGAGTTCCCGGCGGTTCCCAGGAAGGATGTGTGAACGGATCGGGAGCGCTTTATCACATTGCCAATATTTGCTGACGGAATGAATGAAACCGACGAGCTCCGGCGATATTACGTTCGGTTCCCCACCCGCGGCGGAAGGCGGACGCTCGCTGAAAGGACCGGAAAGACGATGTGCTTGTAAGTCTCGGGCGGGCGGCCTCGAGCGTCGAGATTGCCCGTTCCGTGGGGCCGTGCCGTGACCGGCGCTTGACCACCACCGAGGCCGGTTCGGTCCGGTCCGGTCCGGTGGTCCCTGTGCAAAAACCGGTGCCCGACCGGATCCCATATTGGATCACGGTGGCCACGGCGTTGGTCGTTGATCGATTTTTGTGAGGTTTAACGAGATTTTGAATGATTTTTCACTTCCGCCAAGGATTTAGCACCGTTAGATTGCGTCCCCGTGCACTCCGTGGTGCGGTGACGGGGGGCGGGGCGCGTTACACGTGTTTCACCCGCCATACGCCAAATATTGGAAGCGTGAATAACTCCTTTCGCCGGCAACCGGAAGCTGAATCGGAGGCTGCAGACGGCCAAACGTGACGGCGGTGCCCGAGTTGCTTCAACCAATTATCGGATGGGGTCTTATGTTAACAGGCACCAGGTTTCTCCTGACCCACTTCGCGGAATGTTTATTGAACAAATTTTGGACCTCAAAGATGGATGATTTTCGTGGTAAAAAATGGTAGTCAAATGGTAGTCAAATAAACATATCCGGCATCGCGTTTGCGACCGAATCATTGACAGTCTTTGCGCTACACAAATTTCGCGCCAAAAGGATACTCTTGGCTTGACAATGCACCAAAAACTGGGTGCTTTCAGTAAACTCTTCCAGTTCGTTTGGTTTTTAAGTGAGGATCCACCCAGTTGAGTTCCATGGATTTCGTGTGTGACTTCTCCAAACCTACACAGTATGTTCGATAAATAACGAGATTTTATTTGAAAAGTATATAAATGAATAAACGAGGGATGGAAGTACGACTAGATCAAGACTTTTTGTGTGGTATAAACGAGTCCAAGAGAATCGAAACTTGGAAAACGAAATTTCACTGTACTGGTTGAGGTGTGCAACACAAGTAAAGACACTATTTGGAAAATGTTACCTAATGATTTAAATAAAATAAAAGTTTGTGCTCGTTTTGTTGAATTTACGCATGAATTTACAGACGACCGAGAGGACACTCGTGTAAAACATTCGAAAGACATGATTAAAACCGCCAAAAAGGACAACAACCCTCCGTATTAGCCTGATCTATCACGATATGACTATTGCCTATTCCCTAAGTTCAAAATGGCCATGAAAGAATCATTTTATGATCAACTTCCAGCGATTTAAGCGCCTGCAACACGGTCCTCAATCTACTGGCACCTAAGCGCGCATAACTTGCATAAATTTGCAAGGATGCATTTGAAAAAGGGAACAACGTACCTTTCAAAAAATATTACTAGCGTTAACTTACTAAATATCTTTATTCATCTAACATACTGTATATGTTTTATGTGATTGTTGGGACTTAACTTTTTAAGCACTAACATGAGGACATGATTAGGTGTACTTACAGACTGTTAGGCTTTGATATCTACGAGAGTTTGAGAGTTCCGGGATATTATACTTGTATGGGTAACAGCTATGTACTGTTGTTCTCTTGTCCTTCCGATCTTTGAGTATACTTACATTAAGTGGCATCCGCAATGCTAGTGTTAAGGTGATCGCATCGAAGTAAAGCACAAGTTCACGAGGATTGCTTTTCTTAGGTTTGTTTGGTTCGCAACAGATCAATTACCTCATTATAAGACCTTCCGGGCAGCCTTCTACTCGGCCCAAGCTCACTTGAGCATCGTAGACGGTCGGCTCAGGTCGTGTTTGCGTTTAAAGCCTTGACTTCCCGTATTGTTTCGCCGACACTCCTTGTTCAGTTTAGCTTTTCGGCTCAAGCCCGTTGTTTGAGACAACGACCTGGAACTCAAAATTGCTGGACGGTCGTCCCACACCGGATACACTGACCCGCTATTAGCTTATTGTCGTGCGTATAACAACTGCTCGTCACTTATTGACTTTCATAAGTCCCTTCGTCAGTGTCGCAATGTATTTACTTTTATACAGGCATAGTCACTGTTTTGGCCTTTTATCAGTTCGTAAACCGATTACCTGAATTAGTTTTCGTCTCCGAAGCTGTAAGTTCTAGGTTAGTCCTGTAAATTGTCAATCAGGGCCAAATCGTTGACTCAAAATCCTTAAATAAATTAAGTAAATAAAGACTGCTAAACTGGGAGATATTCTCAACAGTATTCTCAACAACATTCGTTAATTATTTGCTTTGAAATAGTGTCAATAGCAAGGAAGATTTATAGAAATATCTGAGAAATATCTTCCATGCACATTAAATCCTACAAAAAGGATTCGATCTACGTATAGTTCTTCGCATATCGAAACAACGATTCCATGGATGTAAAGTTTCCGTGTCCTGCTTATAGATGTAATCGAGTACGATCATCTACTGAGTGTTTACCCTACGTGTTTGGCTTTGTCAAATTGACCGAAAAATGTACGGAAACCCCAAACTCACCAAACAATCTTCGCACCACATCTCGGAACAACGAACAAACCGCTTTAAGAATGGTACATGTAGCCGGCTTTAAGCGATACTCTACCACACACACACGTGCATCCGAAATGATCCTGCCAACACACCACATCCAACGGCCGGTGGCTTCCCGCGTCGCTTCGACTGGCTTTTCCTTCGCCCGCACCGCCGGATAGCCATCAGCACCTGCGTTTTGGGACAAACGCCACCTTCGTCCCGGCCAGGGGATTCTCTTAAATGTCGATGTTGTTTGTAAATAGAGCGTATTCCCCTCCAGTGATAGCTAAACGATAAGTGGTAGGAAACGCCTGCAACTAGTGCAACCAGAGGGCGCTAGTAAACAGTTAGAGCGAGAAGCGCCAAAGATAGAAGGAGAAGAAAAGGGACACTGACCGGCGAGGACGCGGAGCCGTCGCGGGACGCCGAGGAGTCAGTGCAAAAGTAGAAGCGAACAAGAGTGAATGTTTTTTAGCAGCAGCAATATTAATATCATCCGCGAATAAAACGCACCGAGTTACGGAACCCATTATTCGCGGACGAGCCGCTCAAGAAACTCGCAAGTGTCGCAAGTAATTATTTTTCGCGCTCACAGTCGACGATTTGCATACTTCAAACGAAACCCCAGCGACCGACCTCAACAGGTACACGGGCTTGGGTCCCATTCGCCGAGCCAAGCGGTGGCGGTGCTGTCGGTTTCTTTCCTTCGACCAGCCAGCCCCGGCTTACCCCGGGCCGCTGTTTTTACCAAAAACCGCCAACAAACCCCTGGCGGCAATGTCGAAAAGTGATTTCCATCTCTCCCGCCCCCCCCTTTGCAGTGACCACCACCGAGGGCTCAAAATGAACGTTTTTTTTGCTTCTTCGTGAAATATTTGCCCGGTCTTTAACAGAATCCTGGCGCTCGACACGAGCCTCCCAGCGTGATTGACGGTACCATTGCACATCGGCCTGGGAAGGACGAAATCCTTTTTTAATTGCACCCTCATCACGCGGCCGCTCCGGTGTGCTCGGCGGCGGCCGGCCCGGTGACGTGGAGTGTTGTTTTATGATCGTCATATTTTCAGCGCTGTTTCCACCGGCGCCGGTCCACACCGAGAGACACGGAGACTTTGACATGTTGTTCACTCGTCAGCCGGCCCCGTTAGCCCGTTACCGCACGGCAGTGATTTTAATTCATAATTTCTGTGGCAAGTGGTTGCATATTTTTCATGTTCCTACCTTGCGCTAATCTGTGGCATCATGATGAAAATGGCCGCGTGGCACACACACATGAGCGCGCGCCCTCAAAACCGATCTACTATCGGTGTTTTAAAAACACGAAAAAATTGTGGTTAAATGTGTGACCGGTTACACTACTGAAACCGGGATTCTGCGTGCGTGTGTGGAAAAGGTAACTCATGCCAATTAGTACCCTTTTTTCACTTTCCACCTTCAATGTTGTGTTGGGTCGTGTGAAAAGTATCCGCGAGAATTCTGTGACAAAATACTGTTGAAGACCGTGTTTTTGCTAATACTTTGTTGACGTAACTAATGTTAGATAAGTATCAAAATGAGCATATTTTCTAAAACATAGAAACCTTTTGGTTGTAAACGGTGCACAAATAATGCAGGGCTCGGATCAACCTTGCTATGATCACTGAAAAGCCGTTGTGCTTTTGCACCATTGGAGCCAATCATACAATAATCAACCTCATCACAGCTTAGATTCATTCAAGGAAAATCTGCCACCCCAAAAAAAATGTGATGGATTAAAGCATCGTGCCTGAGATCAACGGAGAACGGAACGGAGAACTATCGAGGACGGCTAAAAAGCAGAAAATGTGTTACCTAACAGCTATAGTAATTCGTTTACTCTAACTCAGCATCAGTCAACCTTAACAGCTTAACTTTATTCGAAGGTCCACCAACCATCCCTGGAGAGAGTTCGAGGAGTCTTTAGAGAAAACCCTCAACATTTATAACCAAACCCAATGTTGTTTAGGAACTAAACTTCGAAAAAAATTATGCTAAACCTTAAAATGCAACCTGCATCTGCAACCTGGCAACTGGCCACAAAACACGGCGATCCTTTTTGCAGTGGCCCAAATGTTATCAAGCGTGAAAGTATGCGATGGTACGATTATTTGCAGTTTTACTTTTTTGTTGGCGAACACACACAAATTTGTTCGTTTCGTATTGCAGCGAGATCCTTCAACGCCTTTTTTACGGTGCGTTTCATTTCCGTTGCTCTCTCTCTCTCTCCACGTTGGCTAAGTCCCGAAGGTGGTTCCCCAATTCCCAAAGCGAAATGTAAATTTCACTCGTTTAATGAATAGAAAAATATTTGTATTTACTATCTATCAGGCGTCCGGTTTTTTTTTTCTACAAAAGACTGCCCGTTGCTGCAACAGAAACACAAAAACTGATAACCGCAGTAATACATAAAAATTCATTCCAATCGCCCAAAAACCTCCGGTGGGACGTGTAGGTCGCACATGTAGAGAATCGGATCGTTTTTTATTCTCTCTTCCTGCGATGCGCCCACGTTTTCCACGCAACTGTATCCGACTGTTTGATTGCATTTGTATATCATGTCCGCCTAACTCGTCCGAACTCTCGTCCGGGTGGCGAGTGGGAAACTGGCCAGCAAAAGTTTGGCCAGGCGAACGCGGGTCCAATATTTTTCAAATTTTCATCCGGATTTGGATTAAAATGCCGCAAGTGGGCACGTGGGTGTGTATGTGTGTAGTTGTTTGAGTGTCTGCGAAGCGGATCAGCAGGATCGCTATTCGGCTCCGGCCCCTTTTTTGCTCCTGCCCGCCTGTTTTTGTTCATTGACGTGTTTTCCATAAATAAGCACACAGCATCCAATTTCGTCGGCTGGATCTTGCCTGGGACCTGCGGGACCAATAGCGGGACTATCAGAACTACGGTCGGTAATTTCAGTGGAACATAACAAATCACATAACCGTTTGCACGGACTGCAGCTCGCCGTCGGTCGGCACAAAACAGCCGCAAAAAACGCCGTGCGGAAGCATTTGGGAATCGATAGCGAGTTAAACACCGCCGACCGAGCAATTCCCGTACCGACACGACCGGGTATCTCTGGTCAGCCCGACAGCAAGGATGTACAGAGGAGAAAAAGGAGGAGAGAAAGAGTCGTACAGAGAGCAGCGCTGTAGAGGGAACAGATTCGTATAACAATAACCGTAAACCGGAAGAAAACCGAACCGGAAGCACTCCAGAGAAGCCAGCATATTTGATTCGCTTTGAAAGATGCTTCTCTTAGCCCGGCCCGGAAGGCTTGCGCCGCTCGGCGCCGATCCCCGCTTTGCGCCTTTCACTTTATCGTTTGCCATTAACCCTATAAAAGACTCATTTTCCGAATCACCCATGTGCGCCACATTCTCGGGCTCGGTCCTGTGAGCCGATACGTTGCCCCCCGGGGGTGGCACTACGGCCTGGCCTGGTGCGGTCCGAATTTCGATACACACTAACCCCCACCCCCCGGGTGGGGGTCACTGTGCACCGTGCCAAGGCCAGATAAAAATAGTGGAAGGAAAACACGAGAAATGTCCACAGACACGCTCCAAACAATGTTATCGTTGTCGCCGGACCTCTCACAAACTATCCGGAAGCGAACTGCTAAGTACTGGTGCCCGGTGCTCGGGCTGAAGGACCACAACGATGATGACGCCGCTCGGCACTCGGCAGAAAGCGTCGTGGCGAACTGTCACTAGTGCCGAAGCAGACAACCTCGGCCACCGTCTCCGTCTAACGCCAATGACCCCGGCAACCCGGCAACCCCGGCGAAGACGATAACGACTGCTCGAAATAAAAATCCCAACAGCCCACAACACAACCGGGTGTCCTGGTCATCCCGGCACGTACCGGGGCCCAAGTCTGCCCCCCGGCAACCCAAAGGGCAACCGTGGAGCTTCGAGACAGTACGAGCGGTGCATTAATAATTTGCACCCGTCGAACGTTTTATTACATTTCAAATTATTTCTGATGCGACTTTTACAGTCACCACATTTACTCACGACGACCTGGCCTCGGCCCGGCGAGGCTGGCTGGCTGGGCACGATCTCTGCTTTCCGTCGCCATACCACTCGCCCCGGGGCCTCCAGTTTCAGGTGGCCCCCCAGGTTAATGCATTTCGAGAGCTATATTTGGCAGAGAACGACAAACTCATTTCACTTAAGTCTCACGTTTACGGACGGGACAGAAAAATGGGGCGCCCGTAGCCTGGCCGTCTCTCTGCCAGCTCCTTAATACACCCGCTTCCGGGACCTAGCGGGGGGAGACCGGATGGAAATCAGCATCCCTTATTAGGCTCTGCTCGACTTTAAACTTTGGCCGCCGGAGCCGGTTCTGCTTTACGTTTTCCGACGTCAAGCAATCCGGCATCCGGGTGAACGGGTCACAAATTGTTTTAGAAATAGCTGCATCCGTATGATCTGCGAAACATCAAGTCAACCGGGGGCCGGGAATGTCAATAGCCTCGCTGTAACTGCCGTAAATTGATCAACACTTCACCGTGATTCGGGGGATCATCGGGTTTAAGTGGTAAACTTTTTATGGACTGGCCGCTGGCCACTTACCCGACACAGCTTTCGTGACAGCTGGCCATCATCGAAATAAAGTCACCTTTTCCGCTCCACCTGTTGTTGCCTCAGCTGACGGCTTATCTGCGGGTGGGTGCCACTACCTTTCTCGGGGCGCCGAAAAGGGGAAAAAAAAATGGTGAAATCTCCAAATCCTATCTCACGGGCGCCCGGGGATGTTCAATAAAATGCCTCACCCGAGGCTCGGCTCGGGCATCCTGTCTGCCCTTTTTCCGGAAACACCACGTACATCCCGGCGTCTGGCTCCATCGGAGGATTAAACCGTTCGTTTCCAATCCTCTTTGATGAGCAACCTGGCAACATGATTGAAAAGGCCACTGTACATCGTTCCGCTTCCCGCTGTCTGTGTGTGTGTGTGTGTCTGTGTTTTTCTTCCTCTTTCTTTACCACCAGGGGATGCTCAACCGGATGGAAAACACCGGCGATTGGCGTACCTTCGCTGTATGGGTGTGTGTGTTTGGTTAGGTGGAAGTTCTCCCAAGATTGGGCACGGCGACGGGCCCGGTGAAACGTAGGCCTCTGGTTTCCACTCCACAGCCAGGGCCATCAAACAGATCCACATGTTGGAGGGGGGCCGAACATGCCTGTAGCCGTATTATGTTGCTCTTTTTCGCCCGGACGGACGCTGCACCGTGAACGATTTATTACATTAATAATGAAACAGAGAAAATCGATTAATGGTTTCGCCGACGGTGCTGCGCTACTTTCGGTTCCCATGGGAACCTGACGCTCGGGGAGATAAAAAAAAACCTCGCACACACACAGGCGCAAACCCCCGATAGCAGGACACGATGGAGACGCAACACATTATTAAAAGAATGTGAAAAATGGACCAACTTTCCGACACATTCAACAACGCGCGGCGCGATACCCTCCAGGGCCAGAGGCTCCAGGGTTTGTTCTTCGCCGTTACTCCTATTGACTGATATTATCTGCGGCTGAGTGGCGTCATTTTTCACCGTTTAAACGGTCGGATTGGGAAACGGTCGGAAACGGAAGTCCGAATCCGGATGCCAGCTCACCGGAACCCGGAACCGTTTGAGGCGGATACGATGTAGCACGGCCCACGGCCTGTTTATGGCTCATTAATGTGACCCCACTTTATCCACTGTTTGATGCTCTCGGTGTGTGTGTGCTGTGGACTTAACTTTTCCACTTTAAACTCACGCGGAAACACGATCCGCGGAACCCCCGCCGGCCCTAATTGATCTGTCACGGGATTGGAAATGTGCACACGGCCGAACCAACCGAAGTCAACCGAACCGCGACACTGAGTGATCGTGGGCGGGTCGTTCAAGTAATTGCGATCTAATTAATTCTACGTTTTCCCCGCGGGAAAATCAGCCGTCCCGCGCGTCGTCGGACCGCCGGGCCGCCGGGCCGCCGGGAGCAACAGGGATTAACACATCTTTTGCATTATGTGATTGTCATAAATCATCCGAGTCGGTCCGAGTTGGTGCCGAGATAAGTTTTCCACTGGCCTATTAAAGGTGACCAATCGGACCGTCGTTGGGTCCTCGGGCGGCGCGTGCAAGATGAAAACCATTAAAACGGACATGAAAAAGACACGCGGCCAAGCAAAGCGCGGGCCACCAAGGGCAATTGGGTGGATTATTCAGTGGCTAAAAACTCGAGTGCTTGGGTTGCGGAAAAAACTTACAATATTTTGAATGTTTCCAGCACCAATCCAGCACCAGTAAGTTTGGATGAGTTTTTACTAAAGCACTGCCTTCGAATTAACATAAAGATACTTTCAAACGTTCCGGAGGAATTAATGTTCAAGGTAGTCGATTAATACTTTTTGGCAGGAATCCCGAAATATAGAAGCCATTGCCTTCTCGGCCAATCATTTCGACTCGAGAATATAGTAATGGATCCAACATTCATCTGGTTGCCACATACTGCCGCTAAAAACTTCTTTCTAATTCGTCAAAACGGCTCAAATAGGCACCTACTTCGGAATCAGCCGTTGGATATTGATCTGCTAATATCAAGTAGTAAATAGTAAGGCCAAATTAGTACGTAATGGGCCATCCATCTAATAATGGTTCCTTCTGTGTGATCTTTTGGGAAACTCCCTGATTTTTCGGACAACGTGCACGTGCATGTTGGCCCAGTGTTCCAAGTGCCAATCCCAAGGGATCCGGCTCGGCTCGGGAGAGAGAACAAACATTTTCATGCCAGTGGCCGGGGCCGGTGGCCACAGGGACCCCCATGCGGAAGCGGAACGCAGTGCTCCGGCACTTCGTGAGACACCGAATCAGATTAGGCAAAAGGAAACAGGCCGGCCCAAGGGGGGAGGGGTAAGAAAAAATACGTTCGAACTTTGTAGACACGAACCTCTGGCACGGATTGCAGATGAGCGGCGCGTGAAGATGGATACGTTTCGTTCTGCGTCCGGGAAGTCCGGCCGCGGCACGTGAGCTCCACCGGCAACAACCGGTCAAGTGGCGAGCACGCGTTGCGATCCTATGCAAGAAAACTCGTGCGAACAGAATTAGATTGAGATTTATTTCTCAGATTTATCCGACAAGGAGCGACGGACAAAGAAAAAACTCCGCTGTGGCAATCGTTGCAACAAGCGCCGCCGATGCTCGCGATGGTGATGATGATGTTGATGATGGTGGTGGCGGTGGGGGTGGTGTTGGTGGCGGTGCGAGTACTGGCCAAAGTGGCGCACACGGTGCTCGAGTGGGAAAGAAATCAAGTTAAAATAAATATTAATCTAAATTTAAATTAAATTGCCTATTGCTGTAACTTTTCCCTTTGCGCCGCCTGTTTTACCCCTGCGTTGGGCAATAATACGGGGACCACGTGTAGCCCGCGTGCACACCCTGTGCCCGTGGTTAGCGCCCAACAAGTTTCAACTTTTCTCCCTTGACTGACGTGAAGCTGAGCTGAGCCCGGCTGCGACGATGGAAAGAAATGGAAAAGTCGGAAAGTCTTGGTCGTTTCGCGCCCGTCGCAACCGAAATTTCTATTTGTTTTCGTTCCCCGACGCGACTCATTCGAAGCCGTTAAACATATCCTGTTTATGCATAGTTTGCGCACTGTTTGTTGTGAGTTACGAGAGCGTGCTCCGTTCTGCACATTTTCTTAAGCAACCAACCACTCCTCGAAAAGTGATACGACTACGGCAGCACGTCGGGATTAGTCGACGGGCGAGACGAGCTCCAGCTGCGGAGTCTTCCGTCACCATCTGGTTGCAAACGGGGCAATTACGACCCCAGATCACCGTCTGCACGTCGGCTGTGAACGATGGGTGGCATACTGATGGTTTAGTGTGTTGCGAGGAAGATCTATTTGCCTTTTTAGAACTCAAAGAAAAATTTGATATGATAATTGGAATTCTCTATTTATTCCTATAACTTAAGGCAAGAAACCAGAATTAGACAGGTTATTACCTACCAACCTTACCTAGCTATGAGTTTTTAATGGAATGCATAATATTCAAATATCTAATTACTGATAAAAATCTTATCGCTTATGGTAACTACAAAGAGATAGTAATTAATTTCTTTTTCCATCCAAACTCATATCGATATTACCTATTTTGTAACTAGTTAACGCCCTAACCATCCCAACAAGTTAACTGCCTCATTTACCTTCTTTTCGTGCCATTTTCATAAAGGCAATATGTTTTGTATGGCGATTTGTTTTGTTTGTTTTGTTGGAGGATTTGGAAGGACCAATAAGGATTCGAAATATGATGCAAATCATTCATAACTAACTAAATTTAACGGTAAAACAACGCGAAATAATATTTTGGCTGCACTATTAAAGTTGATAAACTGTATTTTGATTTTTCCATGACAAAGAAGAATATAATACCTTTCTAATGATACATACTAAAGGTACATTATCGTTTGAAAACCGTGCAAACGATCGATTTGAAGTAGTCAGAAAAAATAATTTTAAAAACCAATTTCTATCAGTCTCTTGACTTTGACAGATCAATTCTCGGAATCTCCGAGGCCCAGATGGCTTAAAATTCGAATTGTGCATAGATAAGTTATAAGAAATATAACTGAAATCCTCAAACTTTGAAATCGCCCAACGTCCGCGTTTTCCCCATAGTGTGAGGTCTTCAAACCATTTTCGAACGATTCTAGCTGAGCTCCACTTTTCAATTCTCGTCTTGATGTCTTGAGCCTCGTCGTCTTGATTGTCAGGCAGACTATCATTCTGGTGCCACTTTCACCATTCATTGTACTTGTTTCCAACGTTACCTAAACCAAACCTTTATGATTTATTTATTTATTTATTATCATAAATTTGACAACGGGCAACTGAGCCTAGTTGACAAAAAAAAAATTTAGCTAACCTAAACAAAGCCCTAGCTAGCCTAACACTGCGACTGGCGAAGACGAGGACAAAAAACCGGTAACCAGACATTAAAAGGACGCGAGGTCAAGGACACTACGACACTGACGAATAGACATGTTATGATCAATAATGGACGAACAGAGATCATACGTACGACACATAGGCATGAACATGTGAACATGTGAACATCATCTCGTTGACCCTTTCGCTGAGGACTAGATAAACTTTATATCGTTTAAACTTGTTGGCGCCAAATCATCCTTATCATGAAGATGATTGAAAATGAGTTTCCATAGTGAAGTTACGAAATTGTTATTAAATTAATAAAATTAATAATTATTTAAAACAATAAAAATGTCACCAAAACAATAACCACTGCCGAACCACTGGCACACGGCGCCCAACTGGCAAACGAATGTTTCATGCTGTCCGTTAAGCTTCTAGGCGCCCAATAAATAAGAACTCGCTAATTACCACCCTTTTTGCACCGTCCGTGCACATATTACTGGCAAGTTGGCAACCGTCCGCAAAACCACACCTCGTCGAAAGAGCGATCCCGGTGCCTAATGCCTTAATTTGAGTCGAGCATCTCCGCCGGGCTCGCGTGGAGTGGAAAGGGAAGCGCCCGGCACCCACGAAGGTTACCTTCCCGGGACGGGTCGCCACCGCAGCGGGGCGCACGTGTTTTCACTCAAATCCACAATAAGACCCAACCACTACACGCTGCGCGGGAGATAGAAAACACTTCTTAGCGAAGGTGAACCGTCTTGGCGGCGGCGCCACCGGCTGCTGTGGATGATATAATACCAGTTATTACTCGCCAGCACGTAATTTACCAGAGTCAAACTTTTAATTGGTGAGCCGAGGGGTGGGCTCCCGAAACTAACTCCACCATCCGTTCCACCAGGGAATCCCGGAAACGAGGCTGAGGTTGGACCTTTTCCACTAACACCATGAATGTGATTTTCGCTTTCACCCGGAAAACTTTCGATTAGACCTCGACCGAACCTCTCGGAAAGGCAGTCCCATTCGGAGTCGGGAAAACCCGAACCCATACTTTGCCATAATTTTCCACCACCATTCCGTCGGCCCATCGCCGTGGACCTAATGTTCCGCAAGGCCTAATCCGAGCGACTTGGCAACCAAAGTTCCGACAACGAAGACAGCTGATCAATTTTTACAATCAACCAAAAAAAACCGGAAAAACGGTGCCAAAAATATAAAAAACATCTGTCAAATGCCTTCGGATCCTCGTTAAAAATTAATGCATTCCTATCTTATTAAATGGATTTCCGCCACCGATGCTTCCCGTCGATAGTAGTCGGTGTCGGGGGCGTCTAAGCAGCACCCAGGGCCCGTGGGCCCATCCCTGCTCATCAGTGGTGCCATTAAAATGTCGCCCAAGCCGCCCGGCGGAACGAAGGAGGAAACGATTGAGTGACAGTATTACGGAAAAGCTCCGGAGCCTTTTATTTTATTCCATTTCACTGCTCGGCACTGTCGGCGACGCCAAATCCTGTTGAAGTACACTTTCGCACGGGAAGCGAGCGAAAAGCGAGAAAAAAGCGAACCCGAAATGCAAGAAAAACACTCGCGCGAAAGACGGGAAAACAATGCCCCGGAAGGCGCACGGACGCCGGGAGGGGCGGGGAGCGTGCCAGTCGGAACGGGGGCGGTCGCTCATTGCGAAGAACCACTCGGCTGTTCGGGCGCGGGAAGAAAAATAGCCAGTGAGGCAGAAAAAGTTTTTCCGCTTTTCCTGTCGATAAACGATTATAATCAACTGTCCCCCGGAAAACGGATGGGCACCCCAGTGCAAGGATGTTTCTTCGGTCCTTGGGCCTGTTCACGAGTTAGGACGTTGGGCTGGCAAACAAAAAAATAAAACTTCCTTTAAACGGAGGCCCGGCCCGGAGACACCGAAAACAACAGCATGAATGTTCATCGGCTCTGGCAGCGAGAGAGAAGTTTGATTTTTATCAATTGGTTTTATTAGGGACCGTGTGTCTGGGCGGAGAAATAATCTTTTTCGTCGTCGTCGTTATGTCAGCCGTGGAACCCGCCAGCCGTGGAACCCGCCAGACCCAAAGGCTAGGGCGTCACGAAAAACAATCTTTCGTTAAAAAGAAGTGCTTCGATGAGGCATCAAAATTCATCAGCGATAAGTTGGGATGCCGGACCCCGACCCTCGGACCCCGGACCCGGACTGGGCTGTTCAGAAAGTTGTAATGCATTTGTTCTCTGGCCCCGTTTTCTGCCACTCTTTGGCCTTCGGTAATTAAATATATTTTTTCAACAAACATTCAATTTTACCACCTCTGTCCGTTAGGTTCGCTTTCGTTTCGTGCTTCCTTATTTGCCCATGTTGGACGGACGCGGAGCAACAGTTGGCGGGGTTAAGTACCTCGTATCGGCAAACAATAACGTCAAACTTTAACTCAATTATTATTACCCTTTCACTTGATATTACCACAAAATCACAAAGATTGATTTTTTTGCATGAAGCAAAACATGTGGGCAAATAAATTCTCTTGGCAATTGAAACTTCATCTTGAATCTCTTGGCATGAATTATCGAGCAATAATTTGATCTCCATAGGGCTAAGGCAGTCATCCACCGATACTCGGAGCTCGGCTTGCAGCCCTATTATGGTTCTCGATTCGAGTCGTCGAACGGTCATCTGTATTCATCTGTGTTCATTTGGTTATCCACTCGCCCGTTCGAGCTCTCGAACGGAAATCTTCAACTGGATGAACGCTTGGTCGTCCTTTTAAGATGATACTGTTTAGAGCCAACTGTGCCAACTGCCCGTAAATGCCAAAGCGCAATCCAGGTTATAGAAATCGACTTCCATTCATCGCCGAAAAGATGCCGTAAGCCAATCCTGTGCCTGAGTCATATTTAAATGTCTAAGGTCTGTGGCCTTAATGTTTGTCTACTCAGAGGTGAGGCTCCAATCCATTAAAGGAGATGAGCGAAGAACTTTCACGAATTGTTATGGTGATCCTTCCATATCCATCATCGGTAGCCGTCATCTAGCATCAATTGATCATTGATACGATTGACCATTTGTCATTTATTATACCTGCGGCAGCTCGCCATATTTGGCAAAACGAAACAACTCTTTGGTTCTTTGTGACTGAAAACATTTTATGAGTCAAAGAAAGGTCGTTCGATATTATTTGTTGATCTTTGGATGAGCAGCTTAGCTGCTCATTTTTACGCGACTGGGTGAAGTATTTCTTTTCGAGTCGCAACCGAACTTGTTGACCGTACCAGCGATTATTTCTACAATTTTCGACAAGGTTCATGACACAAAACAATCGAGCATTAGCACTAATACTTGCATCTTGCACGAGTTCCAAACAGAAAAGTCATCATGGGCCAAAAAATGTCGTTAAAAAAGTAACGGCACTCGATTAAGCGTAACACAAAACCGCCCAACAACGCCCGCGAAAATTCAGCCGCTTTCACCGACAGAAAATCTAAATTTTCCCGCTTCAATAGTAAACAAATTACTACAAGCTGTCAAGACAGAATTACTCGCCTCACCTCGCTATTGAAATAGAAAATTAAGGTCGTTTTTGGGCGTTTTTTCTCTCTCTCTCTCTCTGCTCACCGCCATTGTTCCGGTGAACCATTATTTGAACAAACAATTTTACTGCTTCTGCGTTTGCCACCAACACAGTGCCACGAGTAAGGAGGAGTCTCTTTGTTTGATTTCAAGTTGGTACCCAGGCAAAATTCCAATCCCGAATCCAATCCAGAACCCTGCCAAGGAACCACACACCGCACTTATCAATGCTCACCGCCACAGACCACGCGGGGTCGTGCGCCTCCTTTGAAGGATTCGCCCGGCTGGCCTGGCCGCCCTCGGGCCCCGGGTGGAATAATCGCCCAAATCTAGAACCAATCAGCCGTCGGCTGGAAAACCGACGACAACCTCATGATTGGTGGAAAGCAGCGAAGCATCCCAGCCATTCTTGGCCACAGAAATACATTTCATGCCTTGTTCATTTTATATCTGAATAAACATCGGACAGCTCAAACGCCCCGGCAACATCGCTTCGACCCAAAAAACACCGAAAAGAATCCCTCCCCAGGACCTAATCTTCAAATACCAAAAAAAGAAAAGAAAAAATGACGGACCATTTCGGTTCGGTCGAAGACCGCAGAACGATTTTCCTGAAATGATATCATCAATATATCGCCGTCGTCGTCAGGGCCCCGAACTTGTGGAGGAAAATAATCCCAGAACCATCCCCGGGTCCCGAACAATGGCTCCGGGAAAATCTTCAATTTTAAATATTTATATGCAACCGATCGAGTCCGCCCGGTACGGGAATGGGTCGGTTTATCTTCGCCCGGCCCATGGCGGAACGGAACGGACCAAACAAAACCGAGAATGAGAAAGAACAACAACCGAGACACCGGACACACACACACAGAGACGGGCCCTTGCTTTTCCGATTTGTCAACACCGGGTCCGGCACCGGGTAGGCATAGGCGGGCTGCCCCAATTCTCTTTACTCAATAACATCGAACACCAGGTTGTGGTACCGATATTTTATCTCCCGACCGGAATCGGAGATCCGCAGGATATGTTTTATTGATTATGATAACAATAAACAAACAAAGGAACCTTTCGGCCGGACCACGCACCAGCTGAGCCTTACACACCCATACTAGATCGCTGAATCTTATTACGCGCCCTAGTGCCCTCTCCTGTTTGTGTGTGTGTGACCCGTTGCGTGGGTGGGAGGACTCGTTAAAACCCGCAAGGCATAAATTGTCCCACAAATGGTTCGTCGAATGAAAAGGGAGAAAAAAAACCGGAGGCGACCATCACCCGGGCCACGCAAGAGACAATCGATACTTGACATATTGCCAATGTCTCAGCTTACCGTCGGTCCACTCGCTGTCACGGTTGACCGAACCTGATCCGGCTTCCCTCATCCCGGGTCGTGCGGCAGGCCGGCCTAATCGTGACCGACCAAACGATACCAATCGTGCCCGTCAGCGTCACCTGTAGGAATCCGACAGAGAGTCGACATTCTTGCTGGCTCGCCGAAACCCGGAAACCGGAACAAAACATCACACTCGGCCGGCCAGCCGGCCAGCTAAGACGATCCCTGGCATCCCTGGCATCCCCAACGCACTGAGCCGAAGGGATGCTTCGTCCCCTTTGGGCCCCTTTTCGCCACTAGCCGGTGTCCTTGTGCGCTCGGCTCGGCTCGGCCGTCCCCGAATGTTTATAGGGATTTTGGGAACAAATCAAGCCTTTGAATGGGCGCCCTTCACGGTCCCACAGTCGACGGGTTTTCCATATTTTTTCCCATTACTTCCCTTTTCACGTTTCTGCTTCCCTGCTGCCTTCCTGCTGGTCCAATCCCTTCGGTCACGGTCCTGTTGCTAGCCAGATTTGCCAGAGGTACTTTGCATAGGGGACAGTCGGATCTCTCTCCCCGATCCGTCGGCTCCGATGGAAAGGTTGTGCGCCCCGGTGCCCGGGCCTCGAAAGCCGATTTTCCATTGAGCCCGGCTCCCACGGCCAGGATGGCCAGGATGATGGAAATAATGATAACAGTTGTGTATTGATGCGATGAAGACATTTCCAGTTCGGCCATTTACTTGGGGTGGGCTGCTCCTGCCCTTCGCATTCCGCGCGGACGGCGAGGGCATAGAAGGCCGGGCTTTCAAATCCGGTCGTCCTGACCGAAACGCAAGACAAACAAACGGGACGGCAAAAATGGCCACAATACGCACACAAACACACACAGGCAGACAGGCAGCCAGGCACTCATTTCTTGATGTTTTTGACATTTCGCTTTTCTTTTGCCCGCAAAAAGCCCGGAATAGGGTTACCCAGAGAATATCGATACGATCGTTTTCTTCGGAGACTGGGTCCCGACCGTCCAACCCGTTCCCTTTTTCCGGTGGGTCGTCGAATCGGTCCCTCGTGGCCAACCGGCATCGGCTGCTGGCAACGCTGAATGGATTGAGGGATTGTTATTCCAGGGAAGAGAGTCCACTGGTCTGGCCTCAGTAACCCCAGGGCCGGGCACGGACCCCCACGGGGGCCGTAGCAAAGGGCGGAAGGTCGCCCTCGGTAGGTCATCGGAGGCAGACCTGAGCCGGAGGGCCAGACGTTAAGAAAAATAAATTGGCTTGCCCGCTGTGCCGGTGCCCGAACCGGGCGCTGTGCTTTTCAACGGCGAAAAGGACTAAGGACTCTTAAAACATCAACCAAAACATAGACACACACACACGCAGTGGAGCTGACTATTTTCCGGGGGATTATTTACTTAAACTTTTGCCGCATCCTTTAGTTTATGGCGGCCGGAGCACTTTAACAGCTTCTTAATCACTACCAGATGCAAATCGATTCGGCGAAGGGATCGCTTTAAGGTCTCGGCGGAAACCTTTCGCTCCGGCTGCCCGTAACAAACCCTGTAATACACAGATCGATAAGTGTGGAAGATTCTGTTTCTTGTTTTCAATGTTCTTTATAGGGTTGTCCAAAGATCATCTGTCTGGGCTGCACATACGCAAAAACATTACTTCATTTCACACTAACAGCTCCAAACGGTTCCAGAAAGTCGGAGTGTTCATGCAAAATTGAACATAAAGGGTGTTAGAACTCTGATCTCTTCTCAGTTGTCGAATAAATCTTACAACTTTTTTACTAGGGTGTTACTGTAAAAAACGAGTCAAACAAAAAAATGTGTAAATCAGTCAAAACAATAATTAAAAAATCGAATCATATTTCTTTTGAAAGCTTATTTTATACAGAATATGTAAAAAAATATCATTCAGTCCTCCGTCTTAAGAAATGCGAATTGCCGAGCTTTTCGTTTTAACCCTTTCATCAACTCTTGCACCGTTTTCTTGGTCGCTTTCATTGCTGCAGAACGCCAGTTTTTTTTTATTTCCATCTCACTGACAACTGTTTTAAGAGTCTTCTTGAGGTTCCGGTTGATACCGACCCAATATTTTTCGATTGGGCGAAGCTCTGGGGTGTTGGGAGGGTTCATGTCTTTGGGCACCACCTGGACGATGTTTGCGGCATACCACTCCATGGCCTTTTTCCCATAATGACAGGATGCTAAATCCAGTCAAAACAGAAAAGAATCTTTGCACTTTTTAAGGAAAGGCAAAAGACGTTTTCTTAGGCACCCTCGGACATAAATTTCCTGCTTGATGGTCCCGATCGCGATGTAAATGCCACTTTTTAAACCATAGGAACAGAAGGCCTGCATACGAGATATTTCTTTGCGAATTTCAACAGCTTTATGTTCTTGCAAATCTTTCCTACATTACATTCAACAATTTCGCTAACTTTGCGTGCGAGTAGTTCGGATTTTCGTGCTGACGGTGCAATGTTTTGAGACGATGCTCCTCTTGTTTCGACGTCATTCCCACAAATGAAGGGCAAATGTCAAAATCACAAAAACATCTTTAAAGTTAGAGGTGTCCAGGATTTTTTGATGCACTAGGAAAAATATGCGTCAAGTTGAAGTTGACTCGTTTTCGTCCGTAACACCCTTTACTACATAATAAAATAAATCTTCATCTTTAATCTGCAGCATCTTTAGGGCTTTGCGATCCACTTGTTGTCCAGCTGAAATGCTAAATGCTCAGGATGCATTTAAGACTAATTCAACAATGCTACCTCGGCCGATTAGTCCAAACACGCCGCATAACATGCAGGTGGTCGTCGGGACGAGTTCCGCCGCTCTTCCGGTGGATGGAATCGTTTCGCGAATCCCCAAACAATGGCACCAAGTAATGTCCATCGAAAGCCAACGCCCGCGGGCCATAATGCCGACATAAGCTGCGGGCAAACAATAGTCTCCTGCCGATAGCCGGTTCCCGGAGCGAACCACTTGCTTTGGCTGTCGTATTTGAAACGAAAACTATAATCCTCGTCGAAACAAACCAGCAGCAGCAAAAAAAACACAAACAACCAAACAAACAACCAAACGCCCACCAATCACAATGCAACAATCATTGTGCGAAACGAGATCCGAACAATGGGGGAAAATAAAATAACAATAACGCACATCAATGGCTGGCGCCAGGAGAGAGCCTGTGTGCGTACGATAAACGTTCATCAGCGGCGCGACGACAACGGCCCGTTATGCTGCAAATTGCAAACGAGCCAAACGCATAAATAAACAAACGGCCCCAAAAAAAAGCGGGACGTTGCCGATGGGACGCGAGAAACGTCGGCGGCCGCTTGCCGGAACTGACTGGCAAATCAGCCCCGAAAACCACCGACGGCTTCGATTTTCCGAAAACACACACAACCACCCATCATCGCGCGCGGCCGGAACGGACTTTTGTGTCCGCCGGAGACGGCTGCATTTTTTAAACAAATTTAAATTGCGTTCCGCGCGGTTGACGGATCGGCAACCCATCGTTTCCGGCGGATCCTGGCCGCGTCCCAAAAACAAGCCGGAAACAAGCCGCTCTCGCTCTCTCTCTCTCTCTCGGTGGCGAAGCGCCACCGTGACAGGTGTTTCGGGGTAACAGCTAGCGCCGGAGGCCTAAGCCGGACGAAAGAAAACAATGGCCACACACACAATCGGGTACAGTGCATGGATTCCGGGGCGATTCCCCCTTCACCGGAAAATGGCCACCGCCGGCGCCGTCCCGAGTGCGAAAGAGAAGGAAGAAATTCGATTCATCATCTGATTGTTCAATCAATTGCAATGACGGGTGCGCTGGGAGTTCCGCTGCTCGCTAGGGTCCCTGACTGACTGGCACCCTGCAACTGACAGATTAATGGGTGTCCTTCAGCGAGGAGAACGGTCCGCGCGAGGAACCACGGCCACACCGGGTTACACCGGCCGGTGTCTAGTAGCGTGCAGGTGACGGCAACCGTTTCGGCTCCGCACAATGGCGTTGGCAGTTTTGTTTAAACTTTGCGCACATAAATCGTGCCCGATTCGCAATTTATTCCATGAATTTTCAACGATTTCGACGTTGCGAAGTGTTACTCGAATGTGACAAACGTCGAGCTTTCTACAATTAGTTCAGAATAAAAAATTCATCCAGTTCCGTTCCGATCCAGCGGGTGAGTGAGTGAACACGCGTGAGACGGTGTGAGTCGATGAAAGTGAGAAGCTGCGAATGAAGCTGCGGTTCATTTTCAATTCCACAGACTAAAATAGACCGCAGCTTCTTATCTGGAACATCTCTTTTTGATGTCAAAACCCAAGAATAGAAAGTGGTTGCGTATTTATGGTCGGTAACAAAGGACGCTGTTACGAGCCTAGTTTGTTTTTGTTATATTAGTACACTCTTCATATGAACGTAGTTTCGTGAAGTTTCATTTCAATCGGTCTCTTAATTTTTTTTTACAGGACATTTAGTATCGGCGTATCAGAGTATTTTTTACAATGGAAAAAATCAAGTATCGTGCAGAGATTTATTTTTGTTTTTGAAAGGTTTAAAGGCAAAGGAAAATTGTGTAAGAATGTTAAAAGTGTGTAAGGACTCTTCACCTTTTATTAGGGGGTTAAAAGGGGTGTTTCTGACTTTAAACGAGGTCGTAGTAGCCTTCAAGACGATCCATGGCAAAAACGTTAAAAAACAGACACAACACCTGAAATCGTAGAAAAAATATAGGATATCGTATTGGAATATCGTCGAATCACTGAAAGAGATTTAGTATAAGACCTAGGCATCTCATTGAGCAGTATAACCAATATTTTGAATGAAGTTATGGGTTCCTAAAAGCTGCAAAATGTGTGCCGCATTCGCTAAAAATGGAACAATTCACCAGATCACAAGAGCAATTTGAAAATGGCAAAAATCCATTATTTAAAGTTCGAATTGTTGAACTATTCACCGTATTTACTAGATTTGGCCTCTGGGGACTTCCATTTGTTTTCAAACCTAAAAAAATCATGCGTGGAAAGCGTTTTTCATCAAATGGTGACTTCATAATAGCTGCGGAGGCGTATTCTGAAGGCGTTCCAGTTTTTCACTTCAGGGATGGAATTTCTAAATTGGAGTCTCCTTGAAACAAGTGTATCTGCGCTGCCACACGGTGCATAACAGCAGATATAACAGCCTCATATAACAATTTTGACAGTACAGCGACCAGGCGTCAAAAGCGTTGTGGCTCAGCAGACCCTATAGCACGACGTTATACAGGGCGCATACCAGATTTGACACTATGTTACGTGTTACGTGTTACAGTTATGCACCGTGTGGCAGCGCAGTATTGATGTTCAGTAAGGCCATACTGAATAATAAAGTGTATTTCAAACCTTAAACATATGTTTTTCGTATAGACCATACGAACGTATTGAACAGCCTAGTGCTTGAGTTACTAGAAATAGCATCCTTCGTGGCAGTGGTTGATGTGTTTTATAACGACATGAAACAATATCCTTTAGTACATATACTTTTCTGGGTATCATTCACATGCTCTCAAAAAAAGGAGAATACCAGATAAAATTGATAAACTTAACACACGAAACCACACATCGAGAGTAGCCAAATCCAGATTACTAATCATATTTCGTGTGAACCGGAACAAACTGGATTCGTGAGAAAGGCCGGCCCGAAAATGGGCAACACCGGATCGTGCACAGCATCGCGTTTCGATTACTAGGTAGCCGGCGCGCACCTCGCGATTAACATTAATAACCTTTTCACTAAATCAATAAACGGTTCGATAATATAGGTGTCAATGTTAAATGCTCGCACTAAACGAAACCGGCGGCGCATCGGTGTCGAAAGCCGTCGTCGCGTCGTTTCAAACAAATGGCATCTTATAAATGGTGCCTAATAAAATGGTAATTCAATTCATTTGAGCCGCCGGCGATCAATGCTCACGAACAGTTTTCAATTTAATTGCGCGCCCGTCGCGGGTGCATTTTAGTGGTCGCTCCATCATCAAATCCGTGCCAACGCGTCGGGGTGGCGTGGGGTCCGTGCGTGTAGAGCTCATCATAACCGTAAAGGCCCCCTCAATTAAAGTGGTCGATAATTTACGACCATCAGCGAGAGCGACCATCAAAACGTCGTCCGATGGAAGCACGGCGGCGGCGACGGCGGCGACGCTGTCCGGACAGTAAATGAAACTCTTTCACCAACGGATCCCTATCGCGGCAGACGATCCTCCAGGGAGTAAGAAACCGAGAGAGAGGGCAAAAAAAACGACAACACAAAACACGAAACGATCCCGCACCCGAACGCACTGTCCACCGACACCGATGACAGTATCCCGTCGAGAGTCAATTAACAAAATTTAAAACATCATAAAATTGAAGCTTTATTAACCTTTTTGCTTTCACACGCGCGCGCACACAGCCACAGCCACACACACACTTAGCCACCGGGTGCTCCGGGGTTCGGTTTTATTGCTGCCGCCCCCCAACGGTGGGGCTCACAAAAATCAAATAAAGCACCCAAAGGTTGCGTTTTATGCGGTACACCACCACCTACCTGGGCAGCATAATTTCTACTTTCAACCCAGCGCCGAGCCGAGCCGAGCCGATAAGGAGCCCTTCACAGCGCGAAACGACACCGCAGCGGCCTCGGAGAACAGACCCTTCGCCGAAATGTTGGTCCATTTCAACGGGGATTCCCTGGAGTTCGCTCGTAACACACTCGTTCCCTCGGAATTGGACTCGCGCGCGCGGTAGTAATTATCAAGGATTGAGCGCCGACCGCCCAGCAGAGCATCAAACGGCGGAAGTCAAGGGTGCGAGTGGGGCGACTTGGTAATCATCTTTCGGATTAGCTCCGAACCGACAGCAATTCGGTGCGATTTTGATTCGTTTCTCCTGTTTTTTGCCGTTCTTTTTGGCCGTTCTTCCGTCCAGGATCCGCGGTCTCGGATACGCTCACGTTTCGATTACGGGGCGGGTGACGGCGCTCCTCCTCCTGTTCCGTGGGGCCCTTTTGTGGTCGCACAGTTTATTTGCCGAAACTCTCGCCGATCATTTCGCTTTCGTTTGCGTCCGGGTTGCTGGGGCGCTTCCAATTTAGCTTTTAATTTCTCGTCTACAAATTTGACGCCCGCTGGACGCCTCCCCCTGCCGACCGCCGGGAGCCAACTGTCAGTCTGGGTGGGTCGCGTCAAACAAGAGGCAGATGATTAAGTCGTGGCACCGGTAATGGGATTGGGCCTGGCCGGCCGGCCGCCCGGCAGCATCAGCAGCACATTCCGGCGCGTCGCATAGACGCTCCGCGCTCCGGTCACGTTTCTAACGATGATTAGAGCCGACAGGTTTCTCCAAGATTTCTGTCCCGACGACTTCTCAGCCGATCAGCCGTCCGCACGGGCGGCCGACGGGCGGGCGGGCCGCGATAATTCGTTAGCGAAGAGATTATCGCCCCGGCTTCTGCACCAAATCTGACAAATGCGCACCGAAACAGGCCAACCATCCGTCCGTCAAAACGGGCGCGCGGGGGGGCGCAAGGTCTGTGGCAGCATCAACCTCATCAGCGCAGCGAGCCAGGACACAGGTCGCTGTCCGCAAAGTGCGCGGGACACATTCACTGCACCGCAACAGCGTGGCGGCCTCTCACTCCGGTTGGCACCGGAGCATAAAAGTTCGTCGCGCAGTAAAACAACGGCCCAGCCACATGACACCGGGCCGCCCACCCCTTCACCACCCAACAGGTGAAGGTGCAAAACATAAAATGGCCGCAACGTCACCGTCGAAAGCGCGCGCACTCCACTATCAAAGAGGTTGTTGCAGTTGGAACGGGCGCGAACCGAGCGATGTTTGATGATTATCATAAAGATGTTAATGACTACGGTGAAATGGATGGCTTGATTCGGGCGGGCGGGTTGAAGGCATCCCAGGACGCCGCCACCATTTTTGGCCAATCTTTAGCAACAACATCACCGAAACGAAACCCGCTCGTCGCGGGCCGCGCAGTCCACGGGTCCATAAACTCCTGAATGGGCCATTATAAGTTTCGAAACAGGCCGGGGCCCCCTTCCCACCCTACATTAGTTAGTTTTCGAAACGCTTTTTCAAGCACCATTTTCCAGGCTCGTCCCCAGAACCCGACCCGGCTCCAGTCCTGGCTCCCTGGCTAGTTACAAGCTACGGCCACTTCACGCCAAAATGGGGCACCGGGGTTTCAAATTATCATTTGACGCTGCCGGAGCGGGGCAGACCAAAAAGTGATAGGCAAAAATTTAATAGAAAAAGTTTACCACTAAAAGCGCGCATCGCAAAGCGGGATTGCACAAAAAATCGAACGGGACGCGACACCCGGCGGGGTGACGTACACGCGGGCGGCGCCGAGCCGTTTTTCCAACGAGTTGCCACTCAATTCACACACGGTTCATTATCACTTAAGTGCGAACAGCACTTGGCGGGAGATTCCGGCCCCATCAAGAACCTGGCGCGGTCGCTGCTGTGGTCCCGCCCCCCCCTCCCGGGCCCCGGTTGACGTGCTTGTCAGACGGGGCCTGTTGCGAAACGCGGGGCACACTTGACACGCGCAGTTAATTGCGTGGGGCACATACGTTGGCACGGGTTCGTACATTGAGCTTCTGTCAAAGGTTAACCTGTGTTTTACCATGTTAAGGAGCTGCGCCTATTGAAGGTACTTTTTATTCCTATTTATCGGAAATCGATGTAATTTACGCGTGTCGATGCGTGACGTTTAAAAAGCAATTAGAAGTAGAAAGGGTTTTGAAATTTTAAATGTCAGAATGCCACACACTTACAGGGGTTATCAGGAGGCTCTTCTAGAGCGAGATGCTTCCGTACTGTCTGGATCGCTCTAGGCATTAAACGCTTGACATTAGGGACCTTCCTGAAAATCTAAAATCGTCGACTTTATGTCCGAACATGACACGCACTCCTTACGAGGAGTTTGGGGAATTTTTCATTTAAAATATTGAAGTAATTGTCTAATTGCTGTGAGTCACTCAGTTGACAAACATTAAGACGCATTGAGGCCAATATTGAAGGCTAGCCAGCTATCAGTCTGCTTACGACTGTCTTCGGGACCCAGGATTCAAACGGAGTATTTGGAAATATTTAACAAAAATTTATAAATTTTATAGCAAAAACAAAAGTGTTTCAATGCCGTTCGAAAGTTGAGGTTGTTGTCATCATTGTAGTTTCAAAATAATATAAATTAGTTCGTACGATTTCGATCAATGATTTGCGCAGAACTCCAACAAGACTTACTCCAAACGCCTGCCATTGTATTGGATATTCTCCCAGTAAACTCAATTAGAATGACCCAACAAGCACCGTAGTCGCCTGTTCAAGGATACACACGATCGACGATCTGCTCAAGAGAGTCAGCATGAATCAGAATGGTAAACCATGTAATGTCAATAAATCGGATTGCAAGCAGAAGGTTTCAAAAAAGGGCTTGAAAAAAAAAACAAATGAAAAATTGAGTTTAAAATGAATTTATTTTTATCATAAAGTGTGTTTTCCAAAAATGTTCTATCGTCTGGCGGTATCGCTCGGAATTGACGGTAGTGGCCCTCTCTTTTTCCTTTTTCGAAAAAAGTAGGGTCCTGTGACGCCGCCAGCCCACAATGCGCACCATACACTACCCTTTTCTGGATGTAACGGCCTCTCTTCAATCGATTGAGGATTTTCAGTGCTCCTGATGCGGAAATTTTGCATGTTCACGTAGCCGCCAAATGAAAAATACGCCTCGTCGCTGAAGAAGATTTTGATAGAAAAATGAGCGTTTTCGAATCCTCACTTCGGTAGTAAATTTAAATAATTTCAACACGTTGTTCTGTTGCTAAGCAATTAGTTTTCCAAAATGGCAGACAGTCAAGTAAAAGTTTGACACTTGGATTGACAGAGATATTCAAAAACTGTAAGCCAATTTTTGGTCAATTGTGAAACTAACAATTGTCATGTTCAAAACAACTGAACTAAGCTGAAGCAACGTTCTTTTCTGTTTCTCCAGGCACCCTAGACAGACCAGTGCAAGAAGTGTGATCTCATCGGAAAGTATCCCGCGTTTGAGAGTGAAAGTGTTGGAAGACAAAAAAATATGTTTTTTGTCTTTCAAAAATGAAGTTTTGCGATTTTAAACACCAAACTTGCGAGTGCGTTCTTAATCGATCTGCAGGATTAATCTGCAAGCAACAACATCTTGCATTTGAATCACATCAAAAACACGTGCTACAGAAAGACCAGAGTTAAACAAAAGATTACTTTCACTCCGTTTCACAAAGGCTCAAGTTCTGTTTTCTCGTTTTAAAAGTTTTACAAAGCGCAGTCATATGTCTTTTCCATATTGAACACAATTACGACCCGAAATGGCAAAGTATATCAAAACTTACATGAAATATAAAAAATTACTGATAGATACAAATGAAGCTATTTACATAAGCCAGTCCAGGTTTCCCTACTTCAAAAGAGTTGGAAGTGTAATTTGGACCATTTTGTTCGCTCACATTGGGAAAATTACCATTTGGTATGTGAGGATTTGCGAAAATAAAATCAACACTTCAAAGCGGCTGGCAAGCATTTTATAATTAGGGGTTAAAAAACACATTCATCTCGCGCTGGCTTTCAAACGTGTCAAACAAGACGGTTGAGCGTGGAATTCAGGATAAAAGAGTCGAGTCCCCATTAGACAGGTATGTTAATACGCATAGACGCAAGAGTAAAAAAAAGATGTTAAATGGTATTTCAATAATTTAAGCCGAACATCAACACGCCTCGAAAGCCGCACTTTAACAACTCGTTCGAAATTCACCGCAACGGGTCGCGCGACCCGTTGACGCCTCCCGAAATTCAGCGAATTTTCGAGTTTAATTAAACCCGAGCCTTAAAGGCGCCGCTGTCGCCACTCGATGGTGGCGGGGGACAAAAAATGCTAATGCACTCTCACATCCGGTATCCGCCATCCGGGTCGCCGGTGTGCATGCATCCTCGCCCGCCGGAAACGGCCAGCCAGCTAGCCAGCCCCGTGTGTTAAGCGGACTAAACGGATACGACATAATTGATCGAGTTCGTGTTTTCTTTTTTTTCGCTTCGCTTTTGCTTTAATTTCCACTCCACGGGCCCACTCTATTGCGTTTGTGTTGGTGCGCGGTGCACAGAAAAGAGCACACTTACGCCTTATCGAACCGAAGGAAGTAGATTTGGAGCGTGCAGCTGAGCAACCGGGGGCGGCCATTTTCCGTCCCGGCTTTCCGTCGCCGTAATCGATGTCTGTTATGATTCTTCTCCCGGGCACACCGAACGGAAGGCCACGTAGCACGTACTGCCGGCATGGCTGGCTCCTTCGTACCGTGTGCCGTGTGGCGTCCAAACGGCCCCGGACCCGGAAAGCGACAGTTCGAGAATTACTCCCGTGCCTTAGCGATGTATCCGGGGAAAAAACCCCAATAAAAAGCCATACTTCGAACAGGCAGGCCAGGCAGGCGGGCATCTCACCAGACAGATGGCTACAACCTGCGCATCAAGTTGTGAAGAAAAACTTGTGGCTCGAACACACACACACGCGCAAAAAAGAGCTAACGGGTAGGTAGGGATTCCTTTAAGCAACCACACAACCAGGCAGGCAAGCTGGCTTCAAACGGTGCCAAGAATATGAAGAAATTAGGAAACATAATAAATTTAATTAAACTATACAACGCTCTCCTAGCATGGCCCGCGCGGATGACATCGGAACGGGCCGGGCCATCTGCAGGGCCCACGGTCTCACAGTGCTGATTATCACTCGTCCTTTCGCGTCCCTATCTATCGGGCGGAGATCTGAAATCTCTGTTGCTTCGAGAAAATTTTCGGTCTCCTTCGGCATCCTGCGGCATTTCCCGGGCCATCCCGGGAACCACCGGCCGACTTAATTGAATACGGATGAAAGGAGCAACTTTTCCATTGCAGCCCGACGCCGTCGTCTGGCCGCGTGCCTTTTACGCCTTCTCTTCCAGGGACCGGTCTCTCAATAAATAAACTATATGCAGCGGCAATCCTTCAGGCGACCAGGCCCCGCTTCCCAGGTCCAGCAGCCAGGTGACTATAGACTTTTCCTATCATCATTTTTGAGAGGCTTTATTATAAGTTCCCCGGCGCACCGGCGGATCTCAGCTGCGGAAGAGAAATCGAATGGCCGCCAAACGGCCCACTTCCGGGGAGTTTGGAACCGATAGGAACTAAGATGGTGGAAACTTTCTGCCAGCGGCTGATACGTGCCGACGGTAGCAGCAACGGTTATTGTGAAATTTCTGTTTTTTTTGTTTCTGTACTCTGTTTTCGTGCTTCCTCTTTTGTCTTAGTGCCACCGGAAGCACACAATGGGCAGGGCGGTATTTCCTGTTTCGAGATTCGGCGTAATGAAAGTGGCTTGTGAAAGAAAGAGAGAGAGAACGGAAAGAGAGACCGCGTGACGTTGTGATATAATAAACGGTTGGTTGGGCAACAGTGGGAAAACTCCTTGACAAAAAAAAAACTAGTCGCGAAGCGGAAGCTTAGGTTGATCCGTAATCCGATTCAAGCCGATACGCCGATAGGCTTAGTTCACTTCTGGCCAGTTCGTTTCGGTTTAGGGACTTGCGAGCGTGACGGTGCAACACAGTACTAAGTACTAGTAACTTTAATCCCGGTAAAGGATTGCAGCACAAGGGAGCAAGGCTTGAGCCGCTTAAGTGAGTTCCTCGATAGATTTGACTCTAGGAGCGTGTGTGTGTCCAATTAACGGGAAAGTTAAAGAAAAGTATCGGCAACAAAAACATCCTAAAAATACTGTCTATGCTACTCATTCTTGACTCCGGTCATGTACTCTACAGTCAGTTCTTTGACTTTAATCCAATCTTATCTGTCTTTTCAAATGCAATAAATTAAGTTAGGATCTAGTCAATTAAGCCTTGCGACTCGTTCAAAATACGTCAATAAATAAATATACAAGTATAAATAAATAAAAAACACTCGTTATATTTTCAAACCCACCAATTTTGTCTCAAACTGTTAGGAAATCAATTGAAAACACAATTTTAATTATTATCTTAATTTTAACATCTGATTTTGTACCATACCCTAATGTGGACCTAAATGGTAATACCCCAAACGATAAAATGTACGATACACTCGAGACTTAACAATATATTTCGACGATCGAATGCCTAAATCTTTTTTTTTTATGAATAAATAAATAAATAATCTGGCGATGTCCAAATAATCTGCCACTGATTAGGGTTAGTCGTTTGCAAGGGTTTCTCAGACTTCTTTTAGTTCGATTCTTTTTGCACTACGGTTTCGCTTTCACCAACACTGTAGCTTCGTAACGGTCATCATGGTTCAATCTCGATGTTATCGGCTTGGCTGAAAGACAATACTTCACGCAAAGCATTAGTTTCGATCGACAGAAGATATGAAAAGGATGGTTTCTCTACATAGGCAATGACATACTTTCGTCGGTTCCTCAAATAAAGTATTAACTGTTGTGGAAATCAATCCATGTCTGTAATCGCAAGCGTAACTCAGCCCAATCTAGACGGCGGCGTGCAAAACACTGAATAAGGATGTGTTGGTCCTAACGAAACTACGGTTTGAAGTCAATCCCCTAACGAAATCCGATTGAAGTCCGATTCTCTAACAAAGTCCGATTGAAGTCGGATCCTCTATTAAAGAATCCCTGGTTGT